>NC_056515.1:6777099-6826497 GCF_014905685.2 Nematolebias whitei
AATCATTGGTACAATTGGAGGAGTGGTGGTACAGAGGTTAGAGAAGGTGGACCTGTGATTGGAAGGTTGCTGGTCCAACTCCTTGGACCTAAAATATTAAAATGTGGGTAGAAAACGTGGATCACCCACACCCGTCTCCACCCTCTTTTAACCCATGATAGGCCATTAAGCAAGGCTCTTAACCCCCACCATCTGCTCCCCTGGGCACCCTAGATGTTAGCTATCTGCTCCTCACAGACAGCTGTGGTAGCTCAGTGGTCTGTGGTTGTGTCAGGAAAGACTTAGGTGTAAAAGCAAATGCCAAGCCTTGGTGCGAGTTACTTCGTTGTGCTGACGCCTGAAGTTGGGAACAGCAAAAAAAAGAAAAAAAAAATCCAAATTGTACTATTTATGAATGAAACTGAATTATCTATCCTAAACTTGAGCCAGGATTTGTTAATATTTTTCCTCTAAACATGCAGTCATGCAGCTGTTTGAACTGAGGGTGTTGGTTCCTTTTGACTGTATGACATTTACTAGGCTTCAATTGGATCCCCCACACAACTCTTCCTTCACATACATAGTCAGGAAGACTTGTTTATTTTTAATGAACTTCTCTTAGCAAATAATGCTGAGACCTGAAGGAAATGGCAAAGGGATATGATTTTATAACAATTGTGTATTTGGGGCAAAAGTCACTGCTGGAGTAAGAAATTCAAGAAGTAATAATGTATATAAAATTGCCCAAAGTACAAGTCAGAACAGAGGAGAGTGGGTGGGGGGGGGGGGGGGTGTGTGTGGGGGGGGGGGGGGGGGATCACCAGAAAACATAGCCAGAAAATATGGAGTATGTTGACAAATGCTAGATATGTGTGGCAATGACAAATAAATAAATAAAATTAAAATTAAAATAATGCTGGGAAAAGCCATTTACAACCTTGTCTCACTTCTGCATGCTAGCCTTTTGTTTCTACGTTGTATAAAGATACATAGCTCAAAGTAAATATCACATAATCACTTTCTTACTCAATGCTCTAACACTTGTAGACGAAGTTCTGCAGCATGAACGTTTAAATGTCATATGTAAGTTGTGATAATAAAAGTTATGTAATAGAGACCCAACTCTGTCTGCTCTGCCACAGGTCAGTGGTACCTTTAAGTGTATAATCATTTATATTGCTTGTCTATGTATATGTCCCATCAGAATTGATTATCAGTGTTTTTTTTTCATGTTTTTGGCAGATGCACTGAGTAAATAAGTCATTGTTCAAAATGTCATGTGGTTTCTACTGCATACATATTGTGTTGTTGAAGTACTGTAAATGTGGTGTTGCAATGTGACTTTTTCACTGCTCCTACTCAGCCCCAACTCTGCTCAGCCCTTCTCAGATCAGCCTGATTTGCACCACACTTCAGGACTGGTTCTGGAGGTGTGTCCAGAATCCAAAAACCTGCTAATGAACGTTTAATAAACTTTAGTTCACCGAGTGAGAGTTCTGTGATGAGTTAAACTCAAAGCAGTCTGCTCCTCAAACAAATAATGTTAAATTATTATTTTTAAATATGAATGTTTCTGTTAACTTATTTTATATATGAATATTTCTGTTCATTGCCCTGAAACGACTTCTGTTGTGACTTGGTGCTATATAAATAAACTGAATAAAATCTGATGAACCAGATCCGACAAAAACATTTATATTTAAAATTCCATGTTTTTCTTCATCATTAGATGTATTTGCACTCATTGTGCCTACCTTTATTGTTCAATTTTTTTAATATGTGGTTTTGTTTCTTGTATACAGTTTTTATTTTAGTGATTTAAGTGATGATCAGTGATCAGTGTTATTGCTCACCTTACTGACTTCGTCTATAAAATAAGAAAGAAAAAGTTGGCAATCCTCATTTGAAGCGATAGGAACAATCAAACAGTGATCAAACAGTGATTTAAAGTGTAAGTCTTGTTTTGTGATTTGTACATCTATGTAATGTTGAAACAATGACATGAGGCTGAGTTTCAGACATTACAACAGACTCATGGAGAATATCAAATAAGAAAATGCTGCTAAAGCCACATTTCCTCTGCAGCAACAAAAAACAAAATTAAAGCTGCAAGCAGCATTGGAGGCCTTTGCAGCAAAATGCCGCTCCGGCCTTACAGCGACCGCAGGAGCTCCAGCTAGTCCACCCAGTCGCCATCGCAAATGATGTCGTGCCAATCCCGCATGCATTCACCACGTGGCACATTTCCCTAATTTTCGACATCACCTTCCGTCCATGTCGTTACTTGTCCAGCTGCAGGTCTTACAAGGATAGGTGAAATCTGACCTTCCAGACAGGAGTTATGGTGACTTCCTGTTTTGTTGCAAATGTTTGACAAGGACTTCCTTTATGCTTTTCAAGATGTCATGAGTGGTAATCAATAGTTAGCAAACAAAGTTTCAATCTAATATCTTACGCAGTGTGAAGCTGGAAGTGTCATCCAATAATCCAGTTTTTTTTTCTCTGAATAGATGGGGCTTAAGTGATGTCATGAATCAACAATATCAATGTGTCAAGACGTGGTCACTGATTATGCACAAAAAATTCTGGTTCAAATTAGATGATGTATCACTGAGATATAACTGTTGGAATAATCTAGGGGGTGCACTTGAGTCAAATGTTGAAATACAAAACCAATGTGTCTATAAGTGTTCACTAATGATGCAGCCAAAATCTGGTTCAAATCAGATGATGTATCACTGAGATATAAGTTTTGGAATAATGTAAGGGGTGCACTCAAGTCAAATGTTAAATAACAACACAAATAAGTGCTCACTGATCACACACCAAAAATCTGGTGCAGATCAGATAATATATAATTTAGATACAACAGTTTGAATAAGCTAGGGGGTGCACTTGAGTCAAATTTTAAACAACAAAACCAATGTGTGTAGAAATGCTCACAGAAGACGCACTAAAAATCTGTTGCGGATAGGATGATGTATCATTGAGATATAACTGTTGGAATAATCTAGGGGGCGCACTAGAGTCATATGTTGAACTACAATATCAATGTGTCTAAAAGTCCTCACTGATGACTCACAATAAAGCTGATGCAGATCGGATGTTGTATCACTGAGCTATAACTGTAAGAATATTGTAGGTGGCACTAGGGAGGCTATTGGCCACTTATCATGGATACCTGTTCAAGGGGCGGATAATGATAGATCATAGTGATTTTAGTGCACCTTGGCTGAAATCTGTGCAATTTAGAGCCAAACGTATTGCAACAGCATCACTTCTTAATTCGCCACGCCGCCACGCCCACATCCTTAGGCAAAAATGGTTTGCGCTTTAAATCAAGTCATACCATCTTATCTGTTTTCTGACACAGGATCATCCTGATTAGGTCAATGGTGTCAAAGTGGGAGCATTCCAAGTAAAAAACGAGACTTTCTGTTCCTAGGGGGCGGGGCTTTGATGATGTCAAAATATGACCACAGTGGATCGTCGCGCATCCAACAGGGATGAGTCGTGCCAAGTTCCGTGCATTTCGGTCTTTCAATGTCAAAGTTATAGTGTTTGGAAATTTATGGCGTCAAGCGAAACTTTGAGGCGTGGCCACGTCCCTTTAACATATACGAAAATGCAAGCTTTAGATAACTTTTACTCTCCAATGTGTTAAGGGCATATAAACCAAGTTTGAAGGCAATCCTTCAAAATTCCTAGGATGAGTTTGTTAAAATTTGCAATTAAAAACGCCCCAAAATGACCCATTGACCCAAAATGGCCGACTTCCTGTTGGTTTTGTCCCAGGGCTCCAAGATACTTTTTCATAGGTCCTGATAAGATACAGATGTTCAACGAGTTTCAGAATTATCAGTCAAAAAATGGCTTGGGGCTGAGGTCTTAAAATATTCTAGGTGGCGCTGTGCAGGCTATTGGCCACTTATCATGGCTTCCTGTTCAATGGGTGGATAATGATCGATCATACTGATTTTGGTGCATCTCGGTTCAAATCTGTGGAATTTAGAGCCAAATGTATGGCAATGGCATTATGTCTTAATTTGCCACACTGCGCCGCCCACATGCTCCACCCAAAACTGTCAGTGTTGGAAAGCAAGTTACACCAACATGTCTTCAGTCACTGGACACACTATCATGCTGATCAGGTAACAGGGGTCAGATAGGGATCATTCAACGTAAAACTTTATACTTCCTGTTGTCAGGGTGTGTGGCTTAAGTGATGTCATGATTTGATCATTCAGTCTTGCAGGGGACCAGATGTGGGTCAATCACAGAAGGTTTGACGTCTCAGACAGTTTTCGTGTAGGAGGTATTAGCGTTTCATTTTTCAAGGCGAGATTTCAAATTTTAAGGTCTGGCCCCACCCCCTCAGCATGCTCCGAAACAAACCGTTTAGATAACTTTTCGTCCTCCATGCGTTTTGACCAAAATTACCAAATTTGAAACCGATTGAGAGAGATCCCTAGGAGGAGTTTGTTCAAATGCAGAAGCTGTAAACCGCCAAAAAGGTGTTAAAATTGGGCTGGCATTTCAAAATGGCCGCCTTCCTATTTAGCGTACAACGTTGGTGCCATAGGGTTTTCTGTGCATCTTGGGGAATTGGACAAGCGTACCAAATTTCATGTTTCTATGACGAACTAAGGTTAATGCGGAGGCTATTTTGAAAATTTCTAGGTGGCGCGCTTTAGCCATTTCTGTTGCGATTTTTGCCACGCCCTTGAAATACGGAATTTTCCACCAGTCCTGATGCATCTGCCAAATTTGGTGACTTTTGGGATATGTTAAGGCCCCCAAAATGCCAATTCATTTGATGGAATAGCTCAATTCCCAGTTCTGTTCAGCTCGGGCCTGAACAGAACGATTACAATAGGCCTTCGCAGCACTTCGCTGCTCGGGCCTAATGAAACAAAAATAATGAGGGGGTTATACCACAGCAATGTGGCACATGCCACAATAACACCAAGGTATTTCTATTAATGCAATTGAATTAAAGAGTTTACCTTAATTTTCCCATGCTTGAATCCAAACTACAAGTCGTTGAAAGGACATCTTACATTAACTGAACACTGAGAACTTCACAAATCATAACAATCCAAAGGAAACAACACAAAACTAACAAAAAAAAAACTTTAGTAAAATATACCCAAAACCTAACAATGATGAGTTGGGAGTGAGTGTATTGATCCTTTCTTCCAGCCAAAACAGCAACCTATCTCATATCTTCTCAATTTTATATTTTTCATTGATGCTCTTTGACCGACTCAGAGGTTTCCTTAGGCACTAAAAGCAGAAATATTACAACCATAATTAAGAGAAGAAAATGCATTGTGGAGGTTTTTAATATTTACTTAAACATTATATTTTAGGATGATGAATTAGGCACCTCCGGATACAGCACAGAAAGATGAAAAGTATGTCACAAACAGAGAAGAGTGATGGGATAGAGAACAAGGAAAAATGAGCTTCTACACAGAGTTTTAACTGGATTAAAGAAAATCGTTTTAGGAAACGTATGAAATATAAAAATGAAAAACTGGAAATGGGTGTAGAATCATGATATGCTTAAACAAAGAATAAAATATGTCAACAAAGCTGACGGTTTTAGTATATTTAACATGCATGTTATGAACTTTTTATCCAGGTGCAATCAGATGCTACCGAAACTTTAAACAACCCAGTGATGTCACAGTTTACACCCTGTTTTTCCTTTTACTTGTCACTCTGTTCACTGTTTGAACTTTTTCTTCTCTGCTCTCCTGGGGTTTCCCCTCTGCTGCTTCTGCCAGCCTCTTTGCATGCCACACCTCTCTCTGTGAAAGCTTAAAAAATAGACTTTAAAGAGCGTAGAAGTCTAAAATTCAGCTGAAGACAGGGACACCTTTTAAAATCAAGCGCAGATTTATTTCTTTGCTGCAAAGGAGAACCCGTTCTCACCAGGAGTCTTAACGCAGACTTGACCTAGTCAGAAGGAAGTTCTGAATGAAAAAAGGAAAGATGTACACTTTTATACTTTTGTACAGCACACGAACATTCTGAAGGTAATACATCATTATAAGAAAAGAAAAGAAAAGAAAAGAACAGCCGTCTCTAGCCGTCAAGATGTTTATCAGAAAAAGTGTTTGCTAGGCAGTTTACAAAGGTCAACTTGTTAACGAGTCTGTTTCTTTGTGGCTTGGAACATTGTGGAAACATCTGTGCTTTGTGACATTTAAATCAGACAGTTTCAACTGAACGTGGGCATTACAGATAAGCTTTCAACAACATGTTATTTCCTTTTTGGTTGAAAAATTAGACATCGTTTTTTTTAAACAACGGACCACCTTTTGACAATCTGCTTACTAAGACTTTTCTCTCATGAGGTGTTTTCCTGTTTTTCTGTTTTTCTGCAAACATCTGCTGCAGGCTGAGGTGCTAAGGACTTGAAGCTGGCAAAAGTTCATCCAGAAGGCATCTTGAGGACATTTTGAGCTTATAATTTCAAACATTAAACATTTTATCATTAAACAAAAAGTATGATTATTTTATTTTCTCTAACATCTCTCTGATTGCTGCTGATGGTTTCCATCTGTTTCTGGGTGTATATATATATACTTCTCGCTTTCTCCACTACATTTCCAGATCAACTGATCACTTTCAGCAACATTTATCCAGTGTACTCTCCTTGTTCACAGCTCTTGAATCTTGACCCACACCTGTTTCCCTCGACCACGCTTTTTGCCTGTTCCTTTTTTTGTGCCTCAGCCATTTGACTTTGTTGAAGACCTACGCCTGTTTTTTTTTATTATTCCGCCTTTGATTCTCCTTATCGGTACTGTCTCCTCTTTGGATCCCGTGTAACGAACCCTGCTTGCCCTCAACTACGCCTCTGGACTTCCCTTGGTCTCTGCAGCCACTCAGCTGCTTCGCTGTCACCCCGCCGCATTGGCTCAGCTCCTCAGCTGTCACCTCTCACGGTGGCGTCACACCTGCAGCTCTGTGTCTCTGCTGGAGCGTTCTATTACATCAAAAAGGTTAGTGTTTCACCAGATAGTCTGTATTCAGATAACTACTCATTATTCTGACAAACACTAACCTTTCTCTTCTGTATCATTTAGATACAGTACCTGCCCCTGGACCTGAGACACAAGAAGCTGTTTATTTCTTCAATAAACATTTTAAAAACCTTTCTGAGTTTGTGTGTAGGATCCTCTGCCATCAGATCCTTGACAGATTGAACTGGCCAAACATGGATCTTGTAACTGGCTCAGAATGGCGCTCTGGTGTGGAAGGTGCCATCGGTAAATTAGAGACTGGCATGAATGAAATCATGAACATGCTTAAGACTCTAACCCCTCAATCTAACCCTCAGGACTCAAGTCATGCCGGCAGTCCTGCATACGCTGGAACCACAAGTAACCCACACCGGGAACCACGGTTGACTCCACCAGAACTGTTTTCAAGGGCACCGGACCAGTGCCACCCGTTCCTAACACAATGTGAAATTCATTTTCAGCTCCAGCCCTCATCCTTCCCCTCTGAACATGCTAAGGTGGCATATACCATTTCCCTCCTGTCTGGAAAAGCTAAGTCTTGGGGAACGTCAGAATGGCAAAATGATTCAAGGTACTGCTACTCATTTCATGAGTTTTCTAAAGAGCTGTGCAGGGTTTTTGACCCCATCCTCCCAGAAAGAGAGGCTGCTCGTAGTCTGTTTTCAGTGAAGCAGGGAAAACGAAGTGTAACCGAATACATCATAGATTTTCATGCTACGGCTGCTGGCAGTAAATGGAATGAAGAGGCACTAACTGATGCTTTCTATCGAGGGTTTAACGAGGAGATCAAGAACAACCTGGCAACCAAGCGATACCCGGACTCACTGCAGGAGCTGGAGGATTTGGCAACAAGGGTTGATCTGCGTTTGATGGAGAGTTCCCAAGAACGAGCTGAGAGATCCAGCAGAGCCTCAAGACCCCTCGAGAAACCCAGAGAGGTGCCCAGGCGGCTTTCCCTGGGACCCCCCTCTCCACCACGTCCACAAGAGACACCACCACGAGAGGAGCCCATGCAGATTGGACGCAGCCGTCTTACTCCAGAAGAACGTGAGCGGAGACGTCAGAACCGGCTGTGTTTCTACTGTGGCCAAGACTCTCACAGCATCTTTAACTGTCCGTTAAAAGGCCAGGCTCAGCAGAGAAGAGGAGACTCCTGCTGAGTAAAACCCAGAATCCAGTAATCTCCTCACCCTTCACGTTTCTAGCTGAGCTGTCCACTGCTGGTAAGACCTGCACCGCCATTAAAGTATTCATTGACTCAGGGGCCGACTCTGAGTTCATGGACCTTCAGTTTGCCCAAGAACAAGGAATAAAACTGTTTAAATCCCCTAAACCACTGTCCATCGTAGCCTTAGATGGTCACCCTCTTCAAGACTCCTCTTTAATCTCTGAAACAGTGACGTTAACCATAGGGGGTAATCACAAGGAGACATTGCAGTTTTTTTTATTATCAAATCATCCCACTTTCCTGTTGTCCTAGGGTCCACATGGCTCTCAAAACACAACCCACATATTAACTGGCAACAGAAGGAGATTGTGGGTTGGTCCGATAACTGTTTATCATCTTGTCTTTTTGATGCGGTCATTCCCTCCATGCCTAAGAACAATATTAAAGAGACTTATACAGATCTTTCTAAAGTCCCAGAGGAGTGCCACGACTTGAAGGAGTTTTTTAATAAAGTCAAGGCCACCTATGTACCACCGCACAGGTCTTATGACTGCCCTATTGACTTGGTTCCTTGTTCTATACCCACTAAAGGGGCCATGTACTCTCTGTCAACTCCTGAGCAAAAAGCTATGCAGGAGTACATCAAGACCTTGCTTCAAGCCGGCATCATCAGGCCTTCTACCTCTCCAGCAGGCCCTGGTTTCTTCTTTGTGGGGAAGAAGAATGGATCCTTAAGGCCCTGCATAGACTATAGAGGGTTAAAGAAAATAACCATAAAAAACAAATACCCCCTTCCATTAATGTCATCCGCCTTTGACCTCATCCAAGGTGCTTCAGTATTCACCAAGCTCGACCTCCATAATGCGTACCATCTGGTGTGCATACGTGAGGGAGATGAGTGGAAGACGGCCTTCAACGCACCCAATGGTCATTATGAATATTTGGTCATGCCTTTTGGTTTGACCAAAGTCCCAGCTGTGTTCCAGTCTCTGGTCAATGATGTCCTAAGGGACATGGTAAATCATTTTGTTTTTGTTTACCTGGACGATATTTTAAATTTCTCCAAGGACCTAACTTCACACAAAAAAACATGTCAGATCTGTTCTCACCCAATTGTTACAAAATAACTTATTTGTTAAAGCTGAAAAATGCTATTTCCACCAGTCCTCCACATCTTTTCTCGGTTTTAAGATTTCACCCAATTTAGTTGAGATGAATAACGACAAGGTTTCTGCAGTACTAGACTGGCCAGTACCTAAAGACCGGAAACAACTGCAGAGGTTCTTGGGGTTTGCCAATTTCTACTGGAGATTTATCAACGACTATAGCCTCATTGCTAACCCCCCCCATGTTCTCACCTCCTCCAAGAAAAAGTTTCTCTGGACAGATGCAGCTGATACAGCATTTAAAAAATTAAAGACTTTGATTCTTCAGCCCCTGTCCTCCATGCCCCCAACCCAGAGGTACCATTTATCATTTAAGTAGATGCGTCTAGTGTGGGTGTGGGTGCAGTGCTTAGCCAACAGGATAAGGAAGGAGTTATTCATCCCTGTACTTCTCCAGAAGCCTATTGCCAGCTGAGCATAATTACGATGTCGGGAAAGTGAACTGTTCGCTGTTAAGCTGGCGTTGGAGGAGTGGAGGCACTGGTTGGAGGGCACCCAGTTCCAGTTCCAGGTTTGGACCGACCATAAAAACCTTGAGTACCTTTATGTCGGCCAAACGCCTTAACCCTCCACAAGCCAGGTGGGCACTTTTCTTTTCCCGTTTTAACTTTGCCCTCACCTATAGACCCAGTCACAAGAACACAAAACCTGATGCCTTCTCTCACATCATGGAGGAGGATTCTTGTTCCTTGCCTCCTCCTGCCAGAGAGTTTGTCCTTCCCATCTCTGCCTGCCTGGCTGTCACTCAACTGGAGCTGGACCTATGACAGGCCAAACAGTTGCACCCTCCTCCAACCACCTGTCCCCCTGACCGATTATTTGTACCCCCTGAGTTTGTCCAGGAGGTCCTCAAGTATTATCACAGCTCCTGCCTAGTTTGTCATTCTGGTTTTTCTAAGACTATTTCCTTAGTTCACGCACAGTTCTGGTGGCCCACATTAGACCAGCTCTTTTGTTTTACCCTGTCCTGCGTGTTCCCAAGCCAAGTCCTCACGTCGTCCCCCCTTTGGTCTCCTCCATCCACTTCCTATCCTGTCACGCCCATGGTCCCACATCAGTCTAGATTTCATCACTGGTCTTCCTCCCTCTGCTAGTAACACAGTCATTTTGACCGTTGTTGACCGTTTTTCCAAGATGGTTCACCTGGTCCCTCTTCCCAAGCTTCCCTCAGCCAAGACCCTGGCTGGGATCATGTCACGTGAGGTTTTTCACCTGTACAGTCTGCCCACAGATATCGTTTCTGACAGAGGACCTCAGTTTGTCTCCAAGTTCTTGAGAAAATTTTGCAAACTCCTGGGGGTCTCCATTAGCCTCTCCTCTGGCTTTCATCCCCAGACTGATGGCCAGACAGACAGGGTGAACCAGGAGGTTGAGACCAAGCTGAGGATCCTCTGTCAGAAAGATCCTAGCCAGTGGTCCCCCAACCTCTCCTGGGTTGAACACGGCCTCAACACTGTCCCTTCCTCTGCTACCGGGCTGTCCCCTTTTTACACAGTTTTTGGTTTTCAGCCCCCTTTAATCACCATCCAGGAACATGAAGCTCAAGTGCCCTCTGCTCACCAGTCAGCCTTACGCTGCCAACGCATTTGGCAGAGAGCCAGATGAGCCCTCCTGGAGAGCTCCGCAGCCTACATTAAAGGGGCTAACCGGCAGAGGTCTCAACAACCCACTTATCAGGATGGCCAGAAGGTATGGCTCTCCACCAGAGATCTCCCATTAAAAGTAGAATCACTTGCTCTCCGTTTTATTGGCCCTTTCCCCATATCCAAAGTCATTAACCCAGTTTATGTCCGTTTATCTCTACCCAAATCCATGAGAATCCACCCATCATTTCACGTATCCAAAATCAAGCCCTTTTTGCCCTCCCGTTTTCACCCTGCCCCAGAAACCCCCCCACCTGCCCGGCTCATTGATGGGACACCCGCCTACACTGTGCGCCGACTCCTCCACTCCAGGAGATGGGGCAGAGGAGTCCATTACCTGGTCGACTAGGAGGAATACGGCCCAGAAGAACGTTCTTGGGTCCCCTCCCATCACATCATCGACAAGTCCCTCATCAGGGACTTCCATTGCTTTCACCCGGACCAACCTCGGGGCGCGTCAGGTGCCGCGCCTTAAGTCTGTAAATCTGTCACAGTTTACACCCTGTTTTTCCTTTTACTCATCACTCTGTTCACTGTTTGACTTTTTCTTCTCTGCTCTCCTGGGGTTTCCTCTCTGCTGCTTCTGCCAGCCTCTTTGCATGCCACACTTCTCTCTCTCTGATTGCCGCTGATGGTTTCCACCTGTTTCTGTGTGTATATATACTTTCCGCTTTCTCCACTACGTTGCCAGATCAACTGATCACTTTCAGCAACAGTTATCCAGCATACTCTCCTTGTTCACAGCTCTTGAATCTTGACCCACACCTGTTTTAAAAGGTTGAAATCAGATGGGAAACCAGGAACCCCAGCTGATGAAAAACATATGATAATAATACAGTGGAATGCAAGAAGCCCAATTGCAAATGGACAGGAATTTAAAGGATACATAGACGGACTTGAAGGAAAACCAGAGATTATATGAATACAAGAAGCATGGTTAAAACATAACCTAGATTTTGTTATAAAAGGGTATGATGGTATAAGAAGAGACAGAGAAGAGGGATGTGGATGTGGGGTTTATATAAAACAGGGAATACATTATCAGATTGTAGGGAAAGTTATAGAATTGGAATACAATTAGGGTTCTTTCTTTTTCGAGTTAAATTAATGCCATGTGATGAGATAACTGTGATGGATTGTTTAATCAGAGACATGAGACGTTATTTTTCTTTGACCCATCAGAAAAAATGCGGTCACCATTTATTTACCAGAATCAAAATTTAACATCAAAACATTGTACACTTGATTCGCTGATCTGGTTCTGATTAATAAAAACTTGGCACACTTTACTATCAAGACAACAGAACATTTCTGAAGGAATCTAGATTGATTTACTGGCGAAAAGATTTACAAGAGGAGAGATTTAGAGGAAGATGGATGAAGGAAAGATGTATGTTTTGTTGACCAGAATTAGCATGCTTCTTTCAACACCAGCTCAAACCTCCAGTACACTTAGTGCGTGACACTTAGTGCGCAACACTCGTGACGTCTCTTTACCTTGGCAGATGAGGATCAGCTCTGGTATAGATGTCCCTATGCACGCTACATTTCCAGCGTCTCCGATTAAAGCGGCTGGTCATTGTCAGAAGTCGTGTGGTTTACTCTGGTAAACAGAACAAGCTCCCTTCGAAGTTGTAGGCGTTATGCCTGGGTGAGTTCACAGCGAGGCACTATGACTCAGTCAGAGATCCCACTCAGAAGTAGAATACTCCAAGAAGACTCCATGAAAGACCCAAGAAGACTCTGGTCCAAGACTGAAGAGTCGAGAAGACTCAGATCAAAGACTGAAGAGTCGAGAAGACTCCGCTTCTTCCAAGACTGAATAGTTCAAGGAAGTGTTGACTTTTTAAAGAGTCCTCACTTCTGGTCACTTAGTACTTCCTGATTGGTTGAAACAACCAACAGGGGGTGATTCTAGTGATGTCAGAGGGTTACTAAAAATCAAGAGATGGTGCAGGAATGTTTAAGAACGTTTAGTACAGACAGAGAAATGTTATGGCGAAGTGAGACAAACGCAGATGCCAGTTGTTTCTTTTTATCGTCTACTAGGTTTAAAAACAATACAGTTCGTTCTAATAACTTGTTTTCTGACCGTCTCTGACTTTTGACCGACATCATTGACTTCTCATTCAGACAGAAGATCAAAATACATAATTACTTTGTAAATAGACATTTAACTTGATTTCTAATTTAAATGAGGTTTAAAAATCATTAATATTGTTTCACAGTTGATTTAAATGAGTGGTTTACTTTGAACATTAGAAATGATATGAACTAAACACACTTTTGATTATCAAGATATTGTAAAATAGTAATGATAATATAAAAAGAAAAGTGTTTGTTCAATTGATTAATTCGGGATACAATTAAATAGTCTCTGGATGAGCTAATTTGTATTTCTGGATTCAAATAAATGAAATAACAGTTCATGTCCCATGAAGGTCTTCAGAAACAGGTTTTGGTCAGAGGCCTAGTTCACTACAGAAGGGAAAGTTATATGGTGTGGAGATTTGAATGCAAATAGTACATTATGGGGTAAAAGTAACGATAAAAATGGACAAGTTATTGAAGAGTTAATAGAAATGAAAAACTGTGTATGTCTTAATGACAGGAGGGGAACAAGGATTAATGTGAGAACAGGAGAGGAATCAGTAATAGATTTAACATTTGTGTCAAACTCAATGGCTGGAATTAGTTGGTGGGACATTAATAAAAATACAACAATTGGTAGTGATCACTATCCCATTAAAATAACAATTGGAATAAAACTGAATAATAATATTATAAAAGTAAATAAGAACAGGTACTTTAATAAAGCAGATTGGAATAATTTAAATATTTGAGTAATAACACGACAGAGAAAATTGACATGGCAATTTATGTTAATGATGTAAATTTGTGTTTGTAAAATGATTTTGGAGATTTCAGAACAATCAATCAAAAAAGGAGGGAGACAGAGAGATAAGAAGATAGTACCATGGTGGACAAATGCTTGTAGTGAAGCAATAAAATCAAGAAATAAAGCCTTTATTCTAATCTTATTGAATATAAACAAAAACAAGCCATGTTAGGAAGATAATTAAGGAAGAAAAGAGAAAATATTGGAGGAACTTTTGTGATACTATTGGGAAAGAAACAAAAAATTGAAAAAAATTGGAAAGTAATTATCAATCAACCTTTATTTATACAGGTAAATCCCATTGAGCCTCGAGGACTAAATAAAGGTTGATTGATAATTACTTTCCAATTTTTTTCAATTTTTTGTTTCTTTCCCAATAGTATCACAAAAGTTCCTCCAATATTTTCTCTTTTCTTCCTTAATTATCTTCCTAACATGGCTTGTTTTTGTTTATATTCAATAAGATTAGATTTATTAAATTAAAAGAATGAATGGTATTAATAAGGAATATAGATATCCAGTATTAACATTAGATAACAATAGTTAAAGATGACGAAAAAGCTGAAATTGTAGCTGAAACATTTAATAAAATTCATAGTACATGTAATATTAGTGATGAAGGAAGAAAAGGTAGGAATGCAAAAAATTAAAATATAAAGACGTGCTTCAGAATATTGATGAAACCAATAATCTAGTTAATGAACCTTTTACAAAAGCAGAATTAAATTGTGCACTCAGGAAAACCAAGAAAACAGCACCCGGGGAAGATCAAATATGGTATACAATGATAGAACATCTGAGTGAAACAGCCAAAGATATTATTTTAGAAAAGTATAATAAAGTCTGGGAGGAGGGGAAACTACCAATAAGTTGGAAGGAATCAGTTATTGTTCCAATAGCTAAACCAGGTAAGGATAGAACAAAACTAGGAAGTTATAGACCCATTGCATTAACTTCAAATATATGTAAAATAATGGAAAAAATGATTAATGACCGATTAACATATTATTTAAATAAGAAAGGATATATTTCTAAATAGCAGCACGGTGGCGCAACTGGTAGAGCTGCTGCCTCTCAGCGAGCAGGTCCTTGGTTCAAACCCCGGTCCAGGGGCCTTTATGGGTGGAGTTTGCATGTTCTCTCCGTGCATGAGTGGGTTTTCTCCGGGTACTCCAGTTTCCTCCCACAGACCAAAAACATGCATGTTAGGCTAATTGGTAACTCTAAATTGTCCCTAGGTGAGAGAGTGAATGGTTGTTTGTCTCGTTTGTCTCTATGTCGCCCTGTGATGGACTTGCGACCCATCCAGGGTCCTCCCGCCCCCGCCCCTCGCACAGTGATTGCTGGACATGGGCACCAGCGACACCTGTGACCCAAAATGGAATAAGTGGGTAAAGATAATGGATGGATGGATAGATGGATATTTCTAAATATCAAAGCAGGTTTAGAAAAGGCCGTAATACATATGATTCAACAATATTTTTGGAATATGAAATTAGGAGAGCACAGGTAAATAAAGAAATGGTTATTGCAGTGTTTTTTTTAAATAGAAAAAGCCTGACATGTTGTGGGTAGAAGGATTATTAATCAAAATACGTAAATTGGATATTAATGGTAAAATTTTTAATTGGATTAAGGACTTCTTATCAAATAGAAATTTACAAGTTAGAATAAGTCAACATCTTTCTAAAAAATATACAGTTGAAAATGGAACACCGCAGGGCAGCATTATAAGCCCAATACTGTTTTCTATAATGATAGATGATGTTTTTGCAGAAATTGAAAAAGGAATGGACTGTTTGCTTTTTGCGGATGATGGAACCATTTGGAAGAGGGGACGTAATGTAGACTTTACTGCTAAAAAAATTCAGGATGCTATTGTTAAAATAGAGAAATGGGCATTTCAATGGGGGTTTAAATTCTCTGTGGAAAAAACTAAGGTGATGATGTTTACACAGAAAAGACAGACAAAGGATGTTAAAATTAAATTATATAATCAAGAATTAGAACAAGTAAAATGTATAAAGTACTTAGGAATATGGTTTGATGAGGAAATAACATGGAATATACATATACAAAAAATTATTGATAAATGTAAAAAAGTTCTAAACATTATGAGATGTTTAGTGGGAAGTGATTGGGGGGCAGAAAGACGGGCTTTACAAAGAATTTACATAGGTTTGATCAGATCAAACATAGATTATGGAAGTATTGTTTATGGGTCAGCAGCGAAGACACAAATGGAAAAACTGGACAGTATTCAATATCAAGCGCTAAGGATTTGTACTGGAGCATTCAAAACCACCCCTACAGCAGCAATTAAAGTTGAGATGGGAGAAATGACTTTAGAATTAAGGAGAATACAATTAGCTATAAGCTACTGGAACAGTTTACAAGGAAATAAGTCAAACCATCCAACAATAGAAACTTTAAAACCATGTTGGAAAAAATAGAAAAAGGAGTCAAGGAGTTTTGGATGGGTAATTAATAGAAAGGCAGAAGAATTACAAATAACCAATTTAAGAAATCCTAACGCATGCTCAATAATCCAGGTAGAAAAATCCAAAAAAGTTCAATCTGGTCCTTTGGACATTCAAAAAAAAAAAAAAAAAAAAATGTAGAAACGTTTCGTCTCTCATCCGAAAGACTTCCTCAGTATGAGGCGTTGTATTCAGTTCAGTCTCTTAAATAGCACCTTCTCAGAGTGGATCAACCAGTTTGCTGCTGACAACCAAAACCAGCTGCTCACATGGTCAAGAAGACCCTTCAGCCTAACAATGGATCATTAGCACACTGATGGCTGTTTACTATTCAAAGGGGGTTGAGTGATACTAGCAATAACAGCATTGTAAGAGGGGGACAGTTGAACCTGGAGGCCGCCACCCCTGTTTAATGATACGATTTCTTTTCACAAAGATGGCCTCCTTTACTCCTCTCTCAAACCATCGTTCCTCTCTGACCAGGATGTGAACATCTTCATCCCTGAAAGAGTGACCTCTGGCCTGGAGATGAGTGTAGACCGCAGAATCCTGGCCTGATGATGTTGATTTTCTGTGCAGGGCCATCCTTTTGGCCAGTAGCTGTTTAGTTTCCCCGATCTAAGACTGATCACAGCCCTCCTGAAACTGAACAGCATACACAATATTACTCTGTTTGTGCCAGGGGACTGGATCTTTGGGATGAACCAGTCTTTGCCGTAATGTATTTTGGGGTTTAAAAGCCCCTGGGACGTTATGTTTAGAAAATAAACGTCTCGGTTTCTCTGAAACTCCCTCAACATACGGAATGACCACTGGTCTGGGTCTGGGTTCCTCCTTTTCACCTTATAGCTGACTGGAGTCTTGGTCAGGTTTCTTCTCTGCTTTCAGGAAGGCCCAGTTAGGATATCCACATTGCTCTAGAGCCTGTCTTGTGTAGGATTTCTCCTTCTGCCTGGCTCCTGAGTTAGTGGGGATGTTGTCTGCTCCGTGGTACAGAGTCCTAATGACTCCTAACTTGTGCTCCAAAGGTGATGGGAGTCAAACTGCAAATACTGGTCTGTGTGGGTGGGTTTGCGGTACACCTCGGTTTGGAAATGTCCTCTATCAGAGACTGAGACCTCACAGTCCAAGAAAGGCTCTAGAGCAATGTGGATATCCTAACTTGGCCTTCCTAAAAGCATAAAAGAAACCCAAACAAGACTCCAGTCAGCCATCAGGTGAAAAGGAGGAACCCAGACCCAGACCAGTGGTCATTCCGTATGTTGAGGGAGTATCAGAGAAACTGAGATGTTTATTTTCTAAACATAACGTCCCAGTGGCTTTTAAACCCCAAAACACATTACGGCAAAGACTGGTTCATCCCAAAGATCCAGTCCCCCGGCACAAACAGAGTAATATTGTGTATGCTGTTCAGTTTCAGGAGGGCTGTGATCAGTCTTAGATCGGAGAAACTATACAGCCACTGGCCAAAAGGATGGCCCAGAACTGAAGATCAACATCATCAGGACAGGATTCTGCGGTCTACACTCATCTCCAGGCCAGAGGTCACTCTTTCAGGGATGAAGATGTTCACATCCTGGTCAGAGAGGAACAATGGTTTGAGAGAGGAGTAAAGGAGGCCATCTTTGTGAAAAGAAATTGTCCATCATTAAACAGGGGTGGCGGCCTCCGGGTTCAACTGTCCCCCTCTTACAATGCTGTTATTGCTAGTATCACTCAACCCCCTTTGAATAGTAAACAGCCATCAGTGTGCTAATGATCCATTGTTAGGCTGATGATCCTTCTTGACCATGTGAGCAACTGGTTTTGGTTGTCAGCAGCAAACTGGTTGATCCACTCTGAGAAAGTGCTATTTAAGAGATTGAGCTGAATACAGCACCTCAGACTGAGGAAGTCTTTCGGATGAGAGACGAAACGTATCTAATTTTTTTTTGCTTTCTTTTGTTTTTTGTTTATTTTTTGAATGTCCAAAGGACCAGATTGAACTTTTTTGGATTTTTCTACCTGGATTATTGAGCATGCATCAGGATATCATCTTAAACATGTGTGCCACCTCTGTGGTCTGCCTGTCCCGCATCGCCGCCTGGATGACCATGATCCAGAGGACCACTTGGCTCCACCTCTCGCCATCCCTGTCCAAGAAGCTGCAGAAAGACCTGCTGGAGGGCCCCATCACCCCAGAGTCTCTGTTCGGGGCCAACTTCAGGACCATCCTTGAGAAATCGCAGAGGTCCGAGGATGTCTCTGGGGTTTTCGTACGTTTCAGGGCGCACTAGCTGCTTCTACCACAACGCTGTACACATCAAGTGGACAGTTTTTCAGCGCTGGTGCACAGAGAAAGGCGTTGAGGCCATCTTATGTGCACTAGTTGGCGTGCTGTCATTTCTATAGCAACCGATGGACAGAAATTTTGCGTTCAGCACAATTAAAACATGCTGCAGCTATTTCTTCCTGTCATGAGGTTTTTCGGTGACAGAAATGTTTTTAACCACCTGCTGATGAATCGTTTCCTGAAAGGTGTACAGAGACACGGAACTGTGTCACAAGCACTCGCTCCACAGTGGGACCTAATGATGGTCCTCCACACTCTGATCAAAGCTCCTCCTGAGCCTTTAGATCAGGTTTTACTTAAATTTCTGTCATTTAAAACAGCCCTGCTGTTAGCTCTGATGTCAGCAAAGAGAGTGAGTGATTATTTGCTCTCTCTGTTGCTCCCTCATGTCTCAAAATTCAAGCTGACGGCAGCTCAGCTGTGCTGAGACCTTACCCTGCTTTTACTCCTAAAAGTATCACAAACTCATTCAGATCAAGAGTGATAACCTTAGATTGGTTTTATCCTCTTTCTCATAATTCTGAAGAGGAAGCAATATCTCACCTTCTCTGTCCCGTGCGTGCATTTATGTGTTACATGGCGCACACGGCCGCACTGCACCGTTTTCAGCGTCTGTTCATGCATTACAGGGACAGCTCTTCAGGACGCCCTCTATCCACCCAGCGCCTCTCACACTGGTTGTATGAGGCTATTTTTGAAGCTTAAAGTTCATCTGGACTGGATCCTCCAGAGAATCTCAGTGCATTCCACCAGAGGGTTTTCATCCTCCATGGCTCTGCATGGAGGGATGACAGTAGAGGACATTTGTATGGAGGCTGCCTGGTCATCGCCATGTTCAATTATTCATTTTTATCTACGTGATGTTTCTACTTTCTCCATGACCCATTCTGTTCTCAGGGTTCTGACAGAATAATTATTATTTCTTTCATAGAGCCTCACTTTTAAGGTCACACCTGCCTGCATGCAGTCGCAGTGTGAGATATTTATTATCAGTCACAAGTTCATGACTGCTGATTTTATTGTTATTAATCGGTTCATCATGAGGAGCTGTTGGCCTGCTCTGTTCATCGTTAAACAGTTACAATTTGTAAACTTTGTTGCTCCTATTCACAGCAGTAGGTCTGCTATCTCAGCCTTTTTTTCTCACCAGAGATCTTTTCTCCGGTGCACTCCTGTGCATGGATCGCGTATTTATGCAGCGCGTAATTACGCACACAGAAGGCTGAGTGATGAAATGTTTTTTTGTGCAAGCAGGTGCTTCATGTTTGTGTCTGAATGGACCCAGTGAGGCATAGACTACATCCTGCTTTGCCTTTAACCCACTAGCGATAGCCTTAAAGGGCGAAGCCTATATGAAATAGAACGTTGGTTACGTACTGTAACCCCAGATTCTATGAGTATAGGCACAGCCCTTTAGCTCTGGGCCTCACTTTTTCCCAAATGGCTGAAGAAAACAACTATTTAGGAGCCGATTGCCCAGTCTCACCGTAATTTATACAGACCTGGGGTGGGGCCCACACAGCCGGTGTGCACAAACTAAAGTTTTCAGTCCTGCGCACGAAGGGATAAACCCACTAGCGATAGCCTTAAAGGGCTGTGCCTATGCTCATAAAATCTGGGGTTACAGCACGTAACCAACAACATCCTGTGTGATAATTTACTATTGACAAAGCAGCTGTTTTAAATTCAGTGTGTGCACAGTTCCCCATCAATTCAGCACCAAATTCTGCTCATTGTGACACAACTTTTCATTAAAATGTGTTTAAACTTAGATATCAGTCTTACTATTGAGGTAATTTTTTTATTAACTTGCTCTCTATTTTGATTTGAAACTTTCTGACATACAGTCATCACTTAAATACACCAGAAAACACATTTTTCAATGTATTTATGGAAAAAAGATGTACATGCAGAGTATATATATATATATATATATATATATGTATATGTATGTACATATATATATTTGTACATATATGTATACTCCAGAAAAAAAAACCTCCAGAAGACTCATGTGGAAGCATCAACAATCACCTGGATCAAAAACTACTTGACAAACAGACCACAGTTTGTGAGACTGAAGGGTTGTGTGTCTAAACAGGTGGTCAGTAGCTCAGGAGCTCCACAGGGGACTGTACTCTCACCATTCCTTTTCACTCTGTACACCTCAGATTTCCAGTACAAGACAGACTCCTGTCATCTGGAGAAATATTCAGATGACACTGCAGTGGTCGGGTGTATCAGAAATGGACAAGAAGCTGATTACAGGGAACTGGTGGATCACTTTGTGGCATGGTGTGGAAACAAACATTGCATCTTGAATGTGAACAAAACAAAGGAGATGATTGTAGATTTCAGGAGAAACAGGAACAGGTCCAACCCTATTTCCATCATGGGAGAAGAAGTGGAGGTGGTGAAGAAGTATAAATACCTTGGGGTTCACCTGGACAAAAGACTGGACTGGAAATGCAACAGTAAGCCGTCTACAAGTAGGGCCAGAGCAGTTTGTACTTCTTGAGGAAGCTGAAGTCCTGCAATGTTTGCAGCAAGCTGCTGCATATCTTTTATAAGTCTGTTGTAGAGAGTGCTATCTCTTCTGCCATCATCTACTGGGGAAGCAGCACCAGAGCAAGCGACTTAAAAAAGATCAACAAGCTCATACAGAAGGCTGACTCAGTTCTGGGGACTCCTCTGGAACGATTGGAGATGATTGTACAAAGAAGGATTCTTCATAAAATGAAGAACAATATAAACAACACTCAGCATCCTCTTAATCAGACTGTTATACAACAACAGTGTCTTCAGTCAGAGGCTTCTTCAAATCCATTGTAGGACAGACCACTACAAGAGATCCTTCCTGCCCATCAGCATCTATAACAACTCTTTAATGAAACCAGGATGATGAGTTACAACAACATTTAATTTCCCTCTGGGATTAATAAAGTATTTTTGAATTGAATTGAATTGAATGTGTGTGTGTTTTGAATAGGGTAGCATGATGTGCAGTTGGTAGAGCTGCCATATGTCAGCAAGCAGGTTGCTAGTTCAAATCCCAGCTTGGGGGCCTTTCTGTGTTTAGTTTGCATGTTCTCTCCGTATATGCATGGGTTTTCTCCAGGTACTCTGGTTTCCTCCCACAGACAAAAAACATATGTTAGACTAATTAGCAACTCTAAATTGTCACTAGGTGTGAGTGAGAGTTAATAGTTGTTTGTCTCGTTTGTCTCTACGTGTCCCTGCAATGGACTGGAGACCTGTCCAGGTGTCCCCTGCCTCTTGCACAGTGATGGCTGGGCATGAGCACCAGTGACCCCCACCTATGACCCTGATATGATAATTATTTTTATGCTTTTATGTCAATTTATACTTAACTTATTTGTAATTAACTAGGAACTTGTGCTGCAGAAGAGATATACTCAAGGGGAATGCAGTGTTAAACCTCTGTGTGTTCTGACTGTGAAACTTGGCCCGTTTTTTCAGATACAACACCCAGAGTTTCCTGAAAAGCATGTTTTTCTCCATCAGGCTTGCATACCACAGCCTTGGTTCTGCAAAACATGTTTTTGTGAGTTATTGTTCTGGAGCACAACTATCTTGGTAAACCGGTAAACATGTTTTGCTGCTGGCACGCGATTCAGGAGTTTCAAGGTATAAAAGATGTAACACTCAGAGTAAAGACAGAGTCTGCTGGGGTTTCAGCTGTTTTGATGTCTGCTCTTATCAGGATCGTACGGCTCTCCGATCTAAGTGTCACGGTGAGGAGCATTATGCATCATTACTTTGTGTTCTACTGAATGTACATTGTTTGGCTGTTATCTGTGGCAGATTAATAAATGACACTATTATTTCTAGCAGAGCAGTCTCTGGCTTTTATTCATTGTACCGACTCTTCTATTATCCTGCAACTTATTTAAAGGGATTTCACAGAACAGACCCAAAAAGGAAAAAGCGGGTAAAGATGAGTGACGAGTGACATCCCGTGCGATGCGGTATGGCATCACTGATGGGAGCTCCGCTTCGACTCAATCTTTTTTTGTTCCTGTTGTTCTTGTTTTGACTTTTTTTTTTTTTTGCACCTACACCACACACCCACACTACGGGTATGACCACGATACACTTGTGGAGTTTTGTGTGTCACTGCCTTGCCATCATGTCATCATGCCATCGTGGTTAAGTTCCCGGCCTCCCTCTAGCTTCAGGCTCAGATATGGCCTGTCATGGCGGCTGTTTCCATGATCCTCCATCTGCCTGCACGTACTGAACTCTATCGACCTGTTTGGCTCTGTGAGGAAAACCCTAGAGATGTTCTCTGTTTGCTGGACATGGTTCTGGAGGACGGTCTGAGAGGGCAGCTGCAGTGGTCGTTATTATCATCAAGCTGCTAGCAGGGCCTACTAACGCTGCTAACACTGCTAATTCTGCTAATTCTGCTCATGCTACTAAGGCTGCTAAAAAGATCCTCCATCTACCCGCACATACTGAACTCTATGGACCTGTTCGGCTCTGAGGGGAAAACCTTTGATGTTCTCTATCTGCTAATCACTGTTCTAGTGGATGGTCTGGTAGGGCAGCTGCTGCGGTCGTTATTATCATCAAGCTGCTAGCGAGGTCTGCTAATGCTGCTAAGGTTGCTAACAAGATCTTCCATCTGCCTGCATTGACCGAACTCTATAGGCCTGAAAGGTTCTGTGGGGAAACCTTGGATGTTCTCAGTCTGCCAGACCCAGTTCTGAACTGTGGTTTGTCAGGGCAGCTGCTGCGGTCCTTATTACCGTCACGCTGCTAACCAGACCTGCTATCAAGACCTGCTAAGCTACTAACAAGACCATGCCACTAACAGAACAGAACCATGATAATGAAAGAACCTCACTGCTAACTGAATCACATTGTAGTTGTATTGCTTTTTCAACTTTGGTGGCTTGGTTTTTTTTTTTTTTTTTTTTGGTTTTTTGGTTTTTTTTTTTTTTTTTTTTTGGTATTTTAGTAGTATTTTTAGTACATTTTTAGTAATTTTGCTTTATATATTGTTTATTTTATTTTATTTTTATTTTTTGGCAAGTCGAGACAGTTCTTCTCGTCCTAAGCAATTCATTGCATTGTTGACCTTGTGTTGATTTTGCATTTGACAAATAAACCTAACCTATCCTAATATAATGGATGGATGGATGTTTTGAATTTTAGTATGACAGGACAGCTTTGCTGTGGACACACTACTAATTAATTATTCTTAAGGCTAGTTCAAGCACAAAGAATATTAATTGTTTAATTAACAATGGATTATTTCTTTTTTGAGTTAAATTTCTGCCATGTAACCAAGATAACTTGAGAGTGGAGTGTATAATTAGTGACAGGAGACGTAATTTATCTTTGATCCATCAGAATAAATGCAGTCAATTATTTAACAGAATCATTAAAATCAACATCAAAACATGTACACTTGATTTGCTGATCTGTTTCTGATTAATAAACTTAGCAAGTTCAAATAACAAGACAACAGAGGATTACTGATAGAGAATAATTCATCTCTGAAGGCATCTAGCTTGATTTACTGGCAAAGAGATTTACAAGAGGAGAGATTGATTTAGATTTAAAGAGGAGATTTAGATGGAGGAAGGAAAATGTGTTGACCCGGAATGGCACCCTTCTTTCGACCCAAGCTCAGCCCTCGGTACACTTGATTTGCGTGACGACTCGTTACCTTTGCAGAAGATAAATCAGTTCCGGTACAGAGGTCCATTTCATGCCATCTTTCAGCGTCTCCGGTCAGAGTGGCTGGGAATCGTCAGAAGTCGTGACGAAGTACTCCGTTCAACAGAATAAGCTTCCTTAGAAGTTGAGAGCATTTAATGCTCGGGGTGAGTTCACAGCGAGGCGTGCTGTGACTCCGCTGGAATGGATGGATCCTTGGCTCATGGTCAAACTCCATCAGCTTATTTAGTTCAGCTGTGAGACTCCAGCAAGACTGTAGTCCCAGCCAGAACTCCAAAACAGACTTTCAGTAAGAACAGAAAGTTCCTGTACGACTAGCCGTAAGACTGAGTCTTCCAGCAAGACTGAGTCTCATCGTAGACTGAAAGTTCCAGGAAGACTCTAAGACTTAAAGTTCCAGGAAGACTGAATAGTTCCAAGAAGTGTTGACTTTTAAAGGGTATCCACTTCCTGTCACTTGGTACTTCCTGATTGGTTAACACAACCAGCAGGGGTGGAGTTTTAGGGATGTCAGAGGGTTATTAGAAGTCAACAGACAGCAGAAATGTTTTTAAGAACGGTTAGTACAGACAGGAAAATATTTTGAAGAAATGACAGACTTTGTAGGTGCCAGTTTCTTATTTACTGTCTGAGAGTTTTAAAAACAAGTCACTTGGTTCTCATAACTTGTTCTCTGACTTTTGACCGACATCAAATCCACTCCTCATTCAGACAGAAGAGTAAATGCACAATTACTTTGTAAATAGACATTTAACTTGTATGACCTAAGTCTAATGATGTTTAAAAATCATTAATACTGTTTCACAGTTGATTTAAATGAATGGTTTACTTCAACATTAGAAATGGTATGAACTAAACACACTTTTGATTATCAAGATATTGTAAAATAGTGTAGTGAACTAGGCCTGAGGTCAAATCCTGACCTTAAGGACCTTATGGGACAGAAACTGTCATTTCATTGATTTGAATCCAGAAATACAGGTTGACCCATCCTGAGACTTTCTTTCTTGAATTAATCAAGTGAAAGAACACTCTCTTTTCTATTATCATTACTATTTTACAAATGTTTTGATAATCAAATTCTGTTTAGTTCAAACCATTTCCAAATGTTGAAGTGAACTACTCATTTTTAAATCAACTGTGAAACAGTAATAACAATTTTTTAATCCTCATTCAAAGTAGAAATCAGGTTAAAGATGCATTGTCTGATTTTCTGTCTTCAATGAGCAAGTTGTTTAAGTTGGTCAAAGTTCAAGTTTCGGTCAACTGCAAGTTTACTGAAAAAGAAATGTCATGTTTAACTTTTACAGCAAGATACTAGAGAATTGACTCCACAAAGTCTGAGTTCTTCATAATATCTTTTGTCTGTTCTTAAACAATCTTAATCTTTTTCCTTGACTCTTAATAACCTCTTACATCACAAAACACACCTCTGTTTTGGTCCACCGACCAATCAGAAAGTCCTCAAATGAACCGGAAGTGAGCTTTTTTAAAAGGTGCAACACTTCCTAGTTCACGAGTTCTAGAGAGGTTCCAGCTCCAGTCGAGTTCTGGAGAGCTCAGTAGTTCTGAGAAGTTCTCGGCAGTTCTGGGAAGAACGCTGAGGAGAACGCTGAGAGAATGCTGTGAGTTGGTTCCGAGAGCAGCAGAGTCCAGAATGCTCAGGACATCTGCGACTAAGCTGGACGAGAGAAGTTCAGAGGAATTATGAAGTCTGTTCTGGATGATCTCACGACTCCGAACGGTTCCCTACTATCCTTACGGAGACGCTGAAAAGAGGCTTGAAGTGGAACTTTACGCCGGAACTGACATATCTTCAGAAAGGTAAAAAGTCGATCTTCAACCCAAAGCGTACCGTTGGGTTAAGCTGGTCCAAAGGAGCGTGTTGTTCTGGTTAAAACAGACAAATTCCCTCACACATCTCTCTCAAGATAAACTTCATTTCCCATCTTTAAAATTCTTCTATCTGCTAGCAAATTAATCCAGAAGCAAGGGAAACAATCGCCGTATTGTTTCCTCCTTGTAAAACTAGCCTAAATAAGCTGTTGTTATTTTCAATTTTTGCCAATTAATGTAAATGTGTGATGTGTTAAACTTGATTCTGTTAATAAATGACCCACTGTCGTTGGTGAGTCAAAGATGAACACGTTTCCGTCCACATTTTATTAAATTCAATGCACGTACATTATACAGTCCAGAAAAATGAAAGAATCCGTTTAATTTATGAATATATATCAGCATATGTTCATCTACAATAGTAGTGATAATATACAAAAAGAAGAGTGTTCTTTCAATTGATTAATTCAGGATACAATTAAATAGTCTCTTGATGAGATACTTTGTATTTCTGGATTCCAATCAATGAAATTATAGTTCCTGTCCCCTGAAGGTCTTCAGAGACAGATTGATGTAGGAGGTCTAGTTCACTACAGAATACATTTTAAGACAGCTAAATGGTATTGTTCCTTTAAGAGTGTAAAAAAAAAATCAAACCCCTGATTGTTGGTCACTTTTTGAGTCCGTGTTTATTCTTGTTTTTATTTTATTTTATTTTATTTTTATTTTTTTTTGGGGGGGGGGGGGGGGGGGGGGGGGGGTTCAGTCATCCCTTTTTATTTTCTGTTTTTTGAAGTTTTGTTTAGTTTTGGTACTTGTGTTTTCATTTGATCAGTTTTGTACTCTCTTCTGTGCCAGCAACCATTCTCACTCTGTTCTAGTAAGTCTTGCCAAGCCCATTCTCACCTGCTCCCAGTTTCATTTAGTTCAGTTGTGTCTCATCTTGTCTGCCTCAATCCATTTTACCTCTCAGCAGTAACTGCAGAAATCAGTGGAGCATTATATAATTTCTTACATCATGGCTGGGTCTCTATGTGCCTTTTGAGTCTCCATGCCTCCTCATTTGTTCTCATGTCTCCTATAGTCTCCTTGTGATCAATCTTTGGTTTAAGTTGTAAGTTCTGGTGTTCTGACAGTCTTTTGTTTGGGTTTAACACTAATGTTTGGTTTTATTTCAGAACTTCTTGTGTCTGTCTACATTTCTGGGCCCAAACCATGACCAACCAAACCATGGGCAGCTGTGGCTGAGTGGTTAGAGCAGTTGTCCTCCACGCAAGAGTTGGGGGTTCAAATTTACCAGCAGTCACATGCTGACATGTCCCTGGGCAAGACACTGAACCCCTCATTGCCTCTGTCGTGTGACCCATTGCTGTATGAATGTGATAATTCAATTATTAGTCTTTTTAGAATGTTTTGTTCAATCAGCTTTTGAAGAGATCTAGAAGAGTTATGTATGAATGGGTAAATGAGGGACAGATTGTAATGTAAAGAGCTTTGAGTGTCTTGATAAGATAGAAAGGAGCTATATAAGTACACTTCAGTGCATTTACCAACCCACATCTTAAAGTTTTGTGTATTTACATAGAGAAAAGTTGTGATTTTTTTCCCACCTATTAAAAATAAAAGACATTAGCCTTGAACTTGGTCCTTTATTTATTTTCAATTTTGCTGCATAGGGCGGCTGCAGCTGAGTGGTTAGAGCAGTCGTCCTCCAATGCAAGAGTTGGGGGTTTAAATCCACCAGCAGTCACATGCCAAAGTGTCCCTGGGCAAGACACTGAACCCCTCCTTGCCTCCGATGTGTTTCCCATCAGTGTATGAATGTGATCAAACTTTGATTAGTCTCTTTAGAATGATTTGTTCAATTAGCTTTAAAGTGCTGTATGAATGGGTAAATGAGGCACAGATTGTATTGTAAAGCGCTTATATTATCTCGATAAGATAGAAAGGCGTTGTATAAGTACAGTCCATTTACCATTCCTATTTTGCTCATTTTCATTTATATAATACGATCTTGGTCATGTCTACATCATTCTAAACAAGAAAGTATCAAGTCATGGCTAAAATTATATTATGTTTTTCTTTTAACACCTAAAAGTAAAATAAATAAACTACAACTCCACAACACAACACTAAGAGACAATAGATTAATAAAAATCAGAATCAGCTTTCTTGTCATTGCACAAAAGCACAACAAAATTACATTTCAGTGCAGCCCATCCAAGTAAAACACAAAACAGACATATGGAGCTTGAGATGTCTCGTGGGAGGTGCTGCCCTTTTTGTTTAGATAAAAAAAGAGAAACACGAGGGAAGTGGAGGTATATATAAAAAAATATTTTGTGAAAGTTGAAAAAAAGCCTCAGCACAGAAATAACAACATACTGATGATGTCATAATGCATAAGGCTGACAAGTTTGTTCGGGGACACTGCCAGATTGTCCCCATAATCCTGATAAGAGCTGGTGCAATGTCTATCAGCCGGCTCAGCTCTGACACAGGTCCACAGATGTCCTCGAGAAGTAGGAGGGAAAAGCATCCACCTTTGTTGAGAGCAAGCAGGAATATATAAATAAATAAAATAAAATAAAAATCTGAAATTAGCTAAAATATGTAGCTGCAAATTCTTGAAAAAGATGAAATTAGCAGAAAAATGCTAAAATTATTTGAAAAGGATAATGGAAAATACCTAAAAAGTAGCTAAAATGCAGAGAAAAAAAAGTGAATTAACAGAAAGAAGCTGAAAGAAGCATAGAAAGCTGAATATGCTGAAAAGAGCTGAAAAATAATTAAATGAGCAGAAATAAATTCAAAGGAGCTAAAGAAAGCTGACGTTAGCATAAAGAGGCTGAGCAAAGCTGAACAAGATAAAAGCTGAAATGAGCAGCAGAAGCTTGTAATCAGCACAAAGAGTTTGAAAGATATGGAAAGCTCCTTCCATTTTCAATAAGAAAACATGGCAGAAAAATCAAAATATAAGAAAATGTAAAAATCGCACAAATTCTGTACCAAAAGTCATATCAGAGTCCTAACTGAGCTGAACGTTTCGATATATGAATTGTTGAATTAGCATAAAAACTGTAGAATGAGTTATGTGCTGGAAAACGTACAGAAGAAAAATGCATCTCAATAGTGTGAATGTTTAATAAGCATTCATTTTATAAAGGTTTAGGTTAAGTGTTGATGATGTTAGCAGAATCCATGTATGAAAGTAAAACTGCATGCATCTTTTCCATGTTCAACAACCAGACTCATCTGATTACATTTACACAGAAGTCTAAACGTAAAGATCCAGGAACATTAAAACATTGGAACATTTTCCATAAACTGCAACTTCGTGTTCAGATTCCTGCTAAAAGCATTTAGTAGTTACATCAATACCAACCACAGAAATGATCATCTGGGTTTTTATTAGGCAATTTAACACAAAATCATTCTTCAGTTAAAGGTGGCCAGAAGAAACAAATTTAATTCATCTACTTTAATGTCAAGCATCCCATAAATCTTTAATGATTTTTGGCTATGGTGATTGGAGGAGCAGTAAAATGCATTGATTTAATTTCTCTTTGAGTGGATGAAGCAGATATCTTGGTGTCGTTATGTTACCGCAGTATGACAGAATTGCAGCACAATTCGTTCCAAGCTTTAGATGACTTTTTTTTTTTTTACAGATATAAATCAGTAAAGACATTTAAAAAATATCAACAGATATTTTTTTTCAACTGAACGGTTTATGCAGTTTAAAGCCTTTATGCTCCAACCTTGGATTTCTGTAGTCTTTTTTTTTTTTTTCCTCCCTTCTCCCCTTACAGCCATCCTCTCCACACCATTATTATGAAATATTTATTCTAGTGACTATCTAGTGTAGGTTTTTTTTTTTTTTTTTAATAGGATAGAAAGAAAGAAAAGACAAAGTAAGACTCCAAAATATAAGAAATATACACAAAGAGAGCACACGGCAAAACACCCAGCCACTGTCTGTTCACCTGCAAAGAACATGACAAAACACAGCAACAAAATACATATGTATAAAGAACTTAAAATATTCATGGCTTTGCAGTAAGTTTCCATAAATATATATACCCATACCTACGCCTATATACATACATACATACACATGAATATACATTCATATACATATCTATATATCTACATATAAAGCCTACATAAGCATCCCTGCTTCTATTTGTGTGTGGTTGTGAGCATGCATAAGTGTATAAGGCTTCTCTAATAGAACATTTAATAGTAACTGTGAAGCAGCAGAGACCTGACCCCCAAGACCAGGATTTCTGTAGTCTAATAAAAATCGTGTCAGTGGTGCCTGTTGCATAAAACGCAGTTCCATTTATTACCTTTCAGAAGCTCTGCTTTTTTTCTTACCATCCCTTCAAACTGATAAATGTCAGAATGCCTCACAAAATGAATAGACTTACAACTGTGTATGGTTTATTTACACGGCACCATTAACAGAAAATATAAGAAGACTGACATAAACCTGACCAACAGAACAACAGAAACTGTGTAGAATATAAATCTCTGAAACAAATGAATTTCTTTAAAATAGGTGTTTCTTTCTGAAATCAGCATCTACTGTGTGTATATATGTTTGAGAGTCATTGTACAGCAGGGTCTGTTAAATTCCAAGACATTAACATCTCATTCTACTTCACCTGATCCAAATCATTGTTAACAAGGAACAATATAAAAACCACTGATGTGGTCTGATCCTATTACGAGACAGTATACTAAAGCATGCAATAAGGGTACAAAATACAGTACCAAAAAGTGAAAAAGAAATATAATATTTACAAGGTCCAAAAGAAATATAGTCAACAACAACAAGGTAGAATATAACGGTGCAAGTAGGATGAATTACTAAAATAATTATTTCACATGTAGCACATAAGCTTAAATGTACACAATATACTGGTATAATGCACATAACTAACATAAACTACACATGTTGTGTGACAGGTTATTGAACAGGTAGTGATTAATATTGACATGCACTTAATTATGATGGTAAGGTAGTGACATACATGATATATGGCATGAGTCAGTCAGAGTCAGAGATTTTTTTATTGTCGTTTGCACCACATGTGGTACATGTGGTGGAACAAAATTATGTACACAGGGTCCCAGTAACATCCAACTAGGGCTGCAACTAACGATTATTTCAATAATCGATTCATCTGCCGATTATTTTTTCTGATTAATCGATGAATCGGCAAAAAAAGACAACGTTTTAATTTCCACCCCTTTATTCCAAAATTGAACATTTGACTGACATAGCAATTCGCCCAAAAAACAGGTTGCTATTTGACTATTCTGTTAGTAAAATATTGAATAATAAAAAAATAAAAGTTATTCAAATAGCTTAATAAAAAAAATACACAAAAATATATACAAATGTATCTTTATACCTGCACAGTATGTAGCTACTTTGCAAAATGTGTCATTGAGGGAAGAGTGTAACATGGATTAAAAGTGTGGATTATTGTAACCTGGATTAAAAGTGTGGATCATTGTAGTGAAGCCTTCGTCTTCAACCATCGACAGAGGCCTTGTGTCAGTGATGATCATTTAAAGATGTTTCAGTGAAGACAGTTGCTGCTGTGGTGTCCATGATGTCTTTCCATGAAGTGTTATTGTTTGTTGTTGTTTTCTGGAATGAGAGAGTAAACATGTATTATATCATAATTTACAGCAACTCAAGAAATGTCTTGTTTCACCTACAGTGTTAGGTTCAGGCAAAAGTAGGTAAAAGAGCAATTAAACACACACACACACACACCCACATATATATAAAATACTTAAACACTTTTGAGTAGGTGTAATAAATTACTTTAATTCCTGTTTAAATGCAATTCATCTTGCCATACATGCAGTATCTTCAGACTTTGCCAGCAAATTAAAAGTTGAAGCTTAATCATTATATTATCTTTGTGTTAGATTTATTTATAAATCACATTTAAACACTGCGTGTACCAATTAAATTAAATAAAAAGTAACACACATTCTCTATCACTTCATTAATCAGCAAACAAACAAACAAACAAACAGCTTCATCTACCAGACAGACTGACGTTACATTTTCTCTCTTGAAACAGAACAATGTGTTAAATTGTGGAGACTCACCTGCAACACGAGTTGGGAGTGAAACATGTATCAGCTGCAGCTCCTTCCTCCTCCTCGTGACTCCGACATGTTTACGTTTATCTCCGTGGTTCTCTCGTGTCGTGTCGGTGATGTTCAAAGCGGCATGCTTCTCATTTTTTATCTTTGTGAATTTCTCCCACACTTTGGAGGACTTGGGTCGAACAGTTTTCACTGCGTCGGTCATTTGTAAAATTTACTTAAATTTCCTTTGAAAACACGCCTCTGCTTTGCTCCCCCCTCGCTCTGTTCAACTGCAGTTTTTTTTTAAACTTTATTCAGTCAGTCAGCATTGACAATGAACTGCCCGTGAACAAAACAAAACGGCTCTGCAGCGCCGTGAAAGACGCATAATCGCGCGACACAATGAATCAATAACGAAATTTGTTGCCAACGCTTTTAATCATCGATTTTTATCGATTTTATCGATTCGTTGTTGCAGCCCTACATACAACAATAAAATGTAAAAGAAAAACAGTAATAACATCTAAGAAATGAACTAAGACAAGCATGAACTAAAAATACACTAAGCACTAATAGCATAAAAAGCACTACATCAAACAGCAGCACGAACATGAGTCTGTGTGAGCAGATGAGTACGCATGAACACAGCAACATGAAACAGATCAGCAGCAACATGATGTGATTTTTCACAGTGATTATTCTGGTTAGATATTCATGAGTCTAACAACCTCCATGCACAATCATACGTGAGCAGAGAGGGCTCAACACACATCCCAGAGGAGAGCCAGTGCTGAGGGTTATGGTGGAGGAAGAGAAGATGTGGATCCTCGCTGACTGTGGTCTGTTTGTTAAAAAGTCTACTACCCAGTTGCAAATGGAGGGGCTTAGTCCTAGTGGGAATAGTTTGTCCATCGGGGTTTGGGGGATCATGGTGCTGAAGGCAGACATGAAGTCCACAAAGAGCATACAGACGTAAGAGTCTTTCTGCTCCAGGTGGTTGAGCGCAGTGTGGACCACAGAAAAGATGGCATCCTCTGTTCCTCTGTTTATCAGTTCTCACGGTATGCATACTGATGTGGGTCCTTGTTGATGTTGATGGTTGTTTTGATGTGGGTCATGACCAGTTTTTCAAAGCATTTAGCTACTATCGGGGTGAGGGCCACCGGCCGATAGTCATTCAGACCAGTCACTGTAGAGCTTTTTGGGACTGGGATGATGTTGGCAGTCTTTAGGCAGATGGGAACTATCTCCAGGCTAAGTGTGGAGTTAAAGATGTCTGCCAGCACCACGCAGAGCTGATCGGTACATTCTTCCAACATTTTTCCGGGGATGTTGTCTGGTTGTCTTTGTGAGGGTTAAAACTTCTGAAAGTACTCCTTACTTCTGCTCAGGTCACGCTAAAATGCTCTTCATCTGGTGGTGAGGTGAGTCTGGTGCTGGGCGGTCTGTTCGGGTCTTCAAAGCTTGCATAGAACTTGTTGAGGGCATCAGGCAGAGATGGGTATTTGGGGCATTGTTCGCTCCTGCCTTTATAATCTGTTATGCACATAATGCCCCTCCACATGCTCCGTGGGTCTTGTGAGGTGAATCGACCCTCGATCCTCCGTGCATATGTAGCCTTGGCACTCTTAATACCAGCAACCAGCTCTTTACTTGTCCTTCTCAGCTCCTGAGTTTCCAGACCTCAATGCAGTGTTCCTGGCTGCCAGCAGGGTGTGCACCTCTGCATTCTGCCAAGGTTTTCTGTTTGGATAACTTTTAACATATTTTATGGTGGAGACAGTGTCAGTACATGTGCTAATGTATCCCAGAACTGAGGATGAGTATTGGTGCAGATCAAGTGATCCTCTGTTTTCAGCAGCTTTTATGAAAACTCGTCAGTCTTTTCATTCAAAACAATCTCTCAGTATGGGCCCACCATTCTGGATCCAAGATTTCACTTCCTTTTGAACTGGTCTGGAGCGTGTCAGCCGGGGCATGAGATATGACATACATGACATATACATGATACAGCCACACAGTGCAGCAGCAAAAAAAAAAAAAACATTAGACTTAGTGCAATACTATTGTCAATTATTCAGTATTATTATCAAGAGTTCAGATTTTTTACATTCAACCTTTATTTATACAGGTTTGTTCTCATTGAGCCTCGAAGACTAATTTACAAGAGAGACCTGTTACATACAGACATGCAAAGTAGATAAGGAAAAGAGAACATGAAAGGGTGGAGGAGGTAAAAAACAAACAAACAAACAAAAAAATCATATCTCACACCATGTCCTGACCGGGACACAGTGTGAAAGTTGCAACAAAAAAAGGCCTCGCAATATAAACAGCAACATACATACATGTACATACAGCCATTATCTTTTATCCGCTTCTTCCTTTTTCAGGTCACGGGAGTCACTGATGACCATGTCCAGCCATCACTGGGCTAGGGGTGGGGTACACCCTGGATAGGTTTTCAGTCCATCACAGGGTTATACAGAGACAAATGTGACAAACAACCATTCACTCTCTCACTCACACCTAAGGACAATTTAGAGTCACCAATCAGCCTAACATGCATGTTTTTGATCTGTGAGAGAAAACCCACACATGCATGGAGAGAACTTACAAACTCCACCAAGAAAGGCCCCCGGACCGGGATTTGAACCAGGTTATAACCTGTGTTGGAATAAAATAATGTTAGATTATAGTTTGTGGGAAATAATACTATGAGTTGGTTCAGAGAATGTTTAGTCATGAATTTGGAGAATAAAAATAATGTTTAATTCGTAGTGAACTCGGCCTCCGACCAAAACCTGCCTCTGAGGACCTTCATGGGACAGGAACTGTTATTTCATTGATTTGAATCCAGAAATACAAATTAGCTCATCCAGAGACTGTCTAATTGTATCCTGAAGTAATCAATTGAAAGAACACTCTTCTTTTATATTATCATTACTATTTTACAATATCTTGATAAATCAAAAGTGTGTTTAGTTCATACCATTTCCAAATGTTGAAGTGAACCACTCATTTTAAATCAACTGTGAAACAGTATTAATGATTTTTTAATCCTCATTTAAATTAGAAATCAAGTTAAATGTCTATTTACAAAGTAATTATGTATTTTGATCTTCTGTCTGAATGAAGAGTAGTGATGTCGGTCGAAAGTCAGAAAGGAGTTATTAGAACGAAGTGGATTGTTTTTAAACCTAGCAGACGGTAAATAAGAAGCTACTGGCACCTGTTTGCTCTCACTTCTTCAAAACATTTCTTCTGTCTGTACTGTTCGTTCCTAAAACATTCCTGCTGTTTTCTTGACTTGTAATGACCCTCTGACATCACTAGAACCACCCCTGAGAACTCTTTAAGAGTCCACACTTCCTGGAACTAGTCAGTCGGTCAAGTTCTCTTGAGTCTTCTGGAGGCTTTGAGTCTCAGGCTTCAAGTTCTCTGATGAAGTCTAGTCTTAAACTCTGTCTTCGGAGTCTGTGATGGATTCTTCCACATCTGAGTGGAACCTCTGATGGACTCACAGCTTGCTGTGTATCCACCCGGGAGATGAGCGTGTTTGTTGAACGGAGTAAGCAGCATGACTCCTGATATGGCCAGCCGCTCTTACCGGAGATGCTGAAGGTAGCGTTGAAATGGACCTCTGTACTGGAGTTGATTTATCTTCTGCAAAGGTAACGAGTCGTCACGCACCAAGTGTACCGGAGAGTTGGGCTAGTGTTGAAAGAAGCGTGCTAATTCTGGTAAACAAAACACCTCCCCTTTAAGTGTTTATACTCTTCATTTCCAATCTTTAAACTCTTCTATTTTGCCAGTAGTCTAGATGCCTTCTTCAAGTCCTATTGTCTTATTAAGTAAAACGTGCCAAGTTTTATTAATCAGAACCAGATCAGCTAATCAAGTGTACAATGTTTAATGTTCAATTTTGATTCTGTTCAATAAATGACCACATTTATTCTGATGGGTCAAAGGAAATTAACATCTCATGTCAATGATTAAACAATCCACTCACAGTTATCTCGGTCACATGGCAGTAATTTAACTCGAAAAAGAGAGAACCCGTTTATTTAAATAATTAGTAGTCAAGGGCAGCTAACCTAGTCCTTAGCACACTACAAATTATAAATTGTGGGAAATTATACTATCACTTGATTGGTACAATGTTTAAGAATGAATTGTGGGAATAAAATAAGGGTTGCTTATTAGAGGTGAACATACCAGGACATGGTTTGGTTGGTATAATGTATAAGTATGATTTGGGGGAAATAGAAAATATCTTAACGGCAAAATAACTGGGTCACACTAGGAAAAGACAGCTCAAGGAATGTGTCGAGAACAGATTGGATAAAATGGGAAGTGGGAGGTATCATGAAAGTGTGTGGAGACAGGTGATTTGACAGGGACGAGAATCAGGAAGTGTCTAGGGAGTTGATGGGGTAGAAATTTTAAACAGGAAGTGTCAGAAGCCGAGGTGGGGAGTAGTGAGTGGGGAAAGATTAGGGGGGAAGGAAATGTAGCCTTTAAAAATTATACCAAACCACACAAAGGGCAGAATTGTGTGGGCATCCAGGGAGAGTGGAAATTATACAATTCTCCAGATCTGTGATTTCTTGTTCATGCATTTTTTTTTCTTTTCTGTTTAATAAAGTGTTTTGTTAAGTGTGTGTTCCTGCCGAGCAAACAACCCGGGGGGAGGAAGGAGGAGGCTGCTCCTGTCTGCACCTCCAACACCTGACTGCTGAGAGGCAGCAGCTCTACCAACTGTGCCACCATGCTGCCCCAGCAACATACAGTGACATCATACTGTAATACATTTATGCATAAGGAGGTCAACAAAGGCGGTGAGTTGTTCGTGGACACTGCCAGAAAGTTCCATAGTTTTGATAAGATGGTACAGTGTCTATCAGTGGCTCAGTTCTGATAAGACCCACATATGTTCTTGGGAGAGGGGGTAGGAGGAGAGGAGGAGCAGCAGAGCGTCATTATTCACATAACTTCTTGGAGAAATTTGAGATAGCTGGTCTATTCAAGGTCATGTGGGGAAACCAGATTTGATAGCAACACTTGTTTTGCGACAGGCAGACTCTGCTTGATTTTTTGATGTCCGTCTTTAAAAGTTCTGCTGGTACTTCTCAGTGGCGAATCCGAACAGCAAAATTTTGTGGTCATTTCGCCGGGCCATGCTTATAGCCTTCCCCAAGTCAAATCATTCATGCCAGCAAGTTCCAAAAGCCGCAAATGGCCTGCAATTCTCAGAAATTACGTCCAGCTTATGACTTAGCTCATAAAGCAGCTGAGTCTGGGTGCCCATCACTGCTCCCAACAAACCCAATAAGGATTAAATACATGCTGACCTCTGCTTAAACATACACTCTGCCTGTAATACTGTACTGTAAATAGTCTGCCATTCTCAATGTTCCAATACATATTGAACCTTATTATTGATATTGTTTATCTTATTTCTTATATATTGTGTTGTTTATTAACATTTAGGAACTTTTGTGTGAAATGTTTAAATATTTTAATCTTTTTATCTGTTGCTGCTGATACACTGGAATTTTCCATCCGTGGAACAATAAAGGCTGTTTCTATTCTATTCTATTCTATTCTATTCTATTCTATTCTATTCTATTCTATTCAAAGCAAAACACATTCCTTCACACATGCTAGGCAGCTTAAAAATTGCCAGATCTGCTGCCAACATCTTCCGAATTTGTCGATAAGCCAGAAACCCACCAATTACAAACAGCAGAAATCCCACTATCCAATTATGTATGCATCTTCTACATCCTTAACAGACAATACAAATAGACACATCTTCTTCCACTGGCCACAGGAATCCATGGTGTACCCAGAGACAAATGTCCCTTCAGGGCATGAGGGCTCTCCTTCACCCTGTCTTCTCGTCAATAAAATGTTATCGTTTGTAGTGAGAAACCAGCCTACCATATCCATGATTTACAGTTAAGAAGATATTTAGTGAGAGGCTCTGAAAAAGATTCACAGGACAAGACAGCAAAACGCAGGAGAGAGGCAGGAGTGGGTGAAGCGACTGTCTTCTTCGAAAGCAAGCAGGAAGAGTAACAGTAATCTGATAACTTGTGGATAATACCCATCTTTGGGTCTTTTCGTGCACAATGGGAGGCTCCTGTATCATCTGCCTGAGGGTAGTAGATGGAAAAGTCCTTGTGCTGGGTGGGTGTGGTCCTTAATGATGCTGCGTGCTCTATGCAGACATTGATGTGGTATAACTCCTGATCAAGCCTAAAAAGTTTAAAAATAAGCACTGAGTGAAAAAAAAACAAAGGTTTTATTTTGACTTCATTGGCAGAGGGATCAGAATCAGAATAAACTTTATTGTCATTGCAGAGTTAAGCACAGCGAAAATACATTCCAGTACAGCCGTCCTACAAGGGCAGACTGAAATGTACGAGGCTGCAGCTTCGGTGGAGCACTGCCCTTATCACTTAGATAAGAAAAGGGGAAAAAACATGAGGAAAGAAGATATTAAAATATATATCTCTCACACTGTGTCCTTGACACACACGGGGCACAATGTAAGGTTGCAAAAAAAAAAAAAAAAAAAACTACCTCAGCACAAGCAACATAGATAGACATAATACATTTTGAGAAAGCCAACAAAGGTGGAGAGATTGTCGTGAACACAACCAAAAAGTTCCATACTCCTAATAAAGAAGGGAGGGGTGCTGAGAGCACATCTTCATGATTTACGTATCATCCAGGAGCAATTTTAGATAAGTTGGCTTATCCAAGGCCAAGCGGGAGAGCCAGTTTCAGATAAAGACCAATTGTTTTGGGACAGGCTGACTCTACTGATTTCCTTTCTGCCTTCATATTTTCTGCTGCTACAATGGCAAATCCAAACAGCCATATTGGTCATTCCGCCAGTTTGTGCTTGTAGCCTTCTCCAAGGTCTATTCCTTCATGCCAGCGAGTTATAGCATCTGAGTCTGAGCATTTGAAGCATGGTGCAATCCTTCATATAAGGAAGGCAGCATCATCATTGCCAAAACTGCTGCCATTCCTAATTTGTCGATATCCCAGGTACCCGCTGATTCCAAAGAGCAGAAACCCTGTTATCATAAATCTAATTATGTATGCGTCATCAAAATTACCGACAGGAACATCATCTTCCATACACCACCCCTTGAATCCATGATATATCCAGCTGTGTGTGTCCCTTCAGGGCATGAGGATTCTCCTTCACCCTGTCTTTTCATCAAGAAAATGTTATCAACTGCATTGAGAGACCAGCTGACCAGATCCATAATAATTTACAATTTGGAAGATGTGTAAACAGGCTCTGAGAGATTCACATGACAAGAGCAAAAGCAGGAGGAAGGAAGAAGAGGGAAATAAAACTTCTGTCTTCATCAAGAGCAAATCAGAAAGAATTGGGCATGAATGCAGTGAGCATCAGGATTTCAGTGGGTTTCAGTTGTGAATGACAGACCATTAGCTTAAGACCCTGCCATGGCCAGACTAATTACCTTACTTGAACCATTAGAAAACCTTTGAAATGTGATTAGAATGAAGATGAGGTCATCAAATAGAGCTGAGCTGATGGAATATTTGTTCCAGGAATGAAAAAAGGTCAAGCGAAAACCATATAGAGTCTACAGTGATGCATGAAAGCTGTAATTAAAAGTCAGGGTTATTGCACCAAAATTTTATTTTAGTTCTCTTTACCTCAACTCTTGTGATTTCTGACAGATTTTCTGTTATTATTTAATGTCTGAAAACACAGCACCTTCAACGTTATTCAGGCCATGTATTCAAGTCTGCAAAGAAAAGCCCTAAATGAAAATAAATTTTGTTTGTGTATGAAAAGTTGTCAATAGGTCCATCCATCCATCCATTTTCTTCCGCTTATCTGGGGTCGGGTCGCGGGGGTAGTAGCCTAAGTAGGGAGGCTCAGACTTCCCTCTCCCCAGCCACTTGGTCCAGCTCCTCCACGGGAATCCCGAGGCGTTCCCAGGCCAGCCGAGAAACATAGTTCCTCTAGCGTGTCCTGGGTCTTCCTCTGGGTCTCCTCCCGTGGGATGTGTCCGGAACACCTCACCAGGGAGGCGTCCAGGAGGCATCCTAAACAGATGCCCGAGCCACCTCAACTGGCTCCTCTCGACGTGGAGAAGCAGCGGCACTACTCTGAGTCCCTCCCGGATGATCGAGCTTCTCATCGTATCTCTAAGGGAGAGCCCAGACACCCTGCGGAGAAAACTCATTTCGGCCGCTTATATCCGAGATCTTGTTCTTTCGGTCACAACCCAAAGCTCATGACCATAGATGAGGGTAGGAACGTAGATCGATTGGTAAAATGAGAGCTTTGCCTTTTGACTCAGCTCTCTCTTCCCCACAACAGACCTGTACAGTGCCCGCTTCACTGCAGATGCTGCATATATCCGCCTATCGATCTCACGTTCCATTTTTCCCCCATTCATGAACAAGATCCCGAGATACTTGAACTCTTCCACTTGGGGCAGGACCTCCTCCCTGACCCGGAGAGGGCACTCTACCTTTTTCCGGCTCAAGACCTTGGCCTCGGATTCAGAGAAACTGATCCTCATCCCGGCGTGTCGTACTCGACTGCAAACCGTTCCAGCAAAAGCTGTAGATCATGATCAGATGAAGCCAACAGGACCACATCATCTGCAAAAAGCAGAGACACAATCCTAACAACACCAAAATGGATCCCCTCAACAACTTGGCTGCGCCTAGAAATTCTGTCCATAAAATTTATGAACAGAATCAGTGACAAAGGGCAACCTTGGCGGAGTCCAACACACTCACCGGGAACAAGCCCAACTTACTGCCGGCAATGCGAACCAGGCTCTGACACCGATCATACAGGGACCTAACAGCCCGTATCAAAGGGTCAGGTACCCCATACTCCCAGAGTACCTCCCACAGGGTTCCCCGAGGGATGCGGTCAAATGCCTTCTCCAAGTCCACAAAGCACGTGTAGACCAGTTGCACAAACTCCCACGCATGCTCCAGGACCCTGCTGAGAGTGTAGAGCTGGTCCAGTGTTCCACGACCAGGACAAAAACCACACTGCTCCTCCTGAATTCAAGGTTCGGCTATCCAACGGACCCTCCTCCCAGAACCCCCGAATAGACCTTACCAGGGAGGCTTAAGAGCATGATCCCCCTATAGTTGGGACACACTCTACACTCCCCCTTTTTGAATAGGGGAACCACCGCCCAGGTCTGCCAATCCAGGGGAACTTCCCCCGATGGCCACGCAATATTGAAGAGTCGCGTAAGCCAACCCTACAACATCCAGAGCCTTAAGGGAGTCCAGGCGAATCTCATCCACCCCTGGGGCCTTGCCACCGAGGAGCTTTTTAACCACCTCGGTGACCTCAGCACCAGAGATTGGAGGGCTCGACCGAGATTCCCCAGGCTCCGCTTTCTCAGTGGAAGACGTGCCGGTGGGATTGAGGAGGTCTTCAAAGTATTCTGCCCACCGACCCACGACATCCCGAGTGGAGGTCAGCAGCACACCACCCCCACTATAAACAGTGTTGGTGCTGTACCGCTTTCCCCCCCGAGACGCCGGATGGTGGACCAGAATCGCCTCTAAGCTGTGCGGAAGTCATTCTCCATGGCCTCTCCGAAATCCTCCCATGCCTGAGTTTTTGCTTCAGCGACCACCCGAGCCGCATGTCGCTTGGACTGCCGGTACCCATCAGCTGCTTCCGGGGTCTTACAGGCCAAAAAGCCCCGATAGGACTCCTTCTTCAGCCTGACAGCATCCCTCACCGACTGTGTCCACCATCAGGTTTGAGGGTTGCCACCGCTACAGGCACCAACAACCTTGCGGCTGCAGCTCCGGTAAGCCACCTCAACAATAGAGGCACAGAACATGGCCCACTCGGACTCAATGTCCCCCACCTCCCCCGGAACATGTTCAAAGTTCTCCCGGGAGTTAAAGCTCTGTCTCACAGAAGACTCTGCCAGACGTTCCCAGCAAATCCTCACAATACGTTTGGGTCTGCCAGGTCTGACCGGCATCCTCCCCCACCATCGGAGCCAACTCACCACAAGGTAGTGATCAGTGGACAGCTCTGTCCCTCTCTTCACCCGAGTGTCCAAGACATGTGGCCGCAGATCAGATGAGACGATGACAAAGCCGATCATCGAACTGCAGCCTAAGGTGTCCTGGTGCCAAGAGCACATATGGACACCTTTATGCTTGAACATGGTGTTCATTATGGACAATCCATGATGAGCACAGAAGTCCAACAACAGAACACCAATCGGGTTCAGATCGGGGGGGGGGGGCATTCCTCCCAACCACACCCCTCCAGGTCTCACTGTTATTGCCCACGTGAACATTGAAGTCCCCCAGCAGAACAAGGGAGTCCCCAGGAGGTGCACTTTCCTGTACCCCCTCCAAGGACTCCAAAAATGGTGGATAATCTGAACTGCCGTTAGGTGCATAAGCACAAATGACAGTCAGAACCCATCCCCCCACACATAGGCAGAGGGAGGCCACCCTCTTATTCACCGGGGTGAACCCCAACCCACAGGCACCAAGATGGGGGGCAATAAGTATGCCCTTTCCTGCTTGGTGCCTCTCACCAGGGGCAACTCCAGAGTGGAAGAGTGTCCAACCCCTTTCTAGGAAACTGGTTCCAGAGCCAGAGCCATGCGTAGTGGTGAGTCTGACAATTTCTAGCCGGAACCTCTCAACCTCACACACCAGCTCAGGCTCCTTCCCCACCAGTGAGGTGACATTCCACGTCCCAATAGCCAGCTTCTGTAGCTGAGGATCAGACCACCAGGGTCCCCACCCTTGGCCACCACCCATCCCACATTGCACCCAACCCCTTTGGCCCCTCCCACAGGTGGTGAGTCCATGGGACGGGGGACCCACGTCTCCTCTTTGGGCTGTGCCCGGCCGAGCTCCATGGGTAAAAGCCCAGCCACCAGGTGCTCGCCCGTGTGCCCCACCTCCAGGCCTGACTCCAGAGTGGGGCCCTGGTGACACATGTCTGGGCGAGGGAACATTAAGTCCAATTCTTTTATTCATCATAGGGGTGTTTGGGCTGCACTTTGTCTAGTCCCTCACCTAGGATCTGTCTGCCTTGGGTGACCCTACTAGGGGTGTAAAGCCCCTGACAGCATAGCTCCTAGGATCATTGGGACACTCAAACCCCTCCACCACAGTAAGGTGGCAGCCCAGGGAGGGGTGTCAATAGGTTATAAATATAAATTATGATTTTACTCAAACACATACTTATATAGAGAACAATCTTAACATAAAAAAAAAAAATCTCTGTTCATTTTGAGTGGTCACTTCAAACGTTCCAGATCTGAATTTTCAGAACACTGAAGAGCCGAGTGGCAATCAGTAACAAGAAGCCAAGTGCAACACAAGTTACAAGAGGACAAGAAAGTTAAGCAACAAAACAAAATAATAAAACATTTAAAAATCAGTGGCCCAGTTTATAAGAGTACCACTGGCTGCAGCTTTGATTCCCGCTAATCAACACTAGCTATCGGTCATCTGCCTGATGAGATCCAGCTCTACATAAGGCTGCAGCCAAGTGCTAGTCTTCGTTGGAGCATTTATTCTGCTCATGTTATTTATGTCTCTGGCCAGTAAAAAAGTTTTCTGAATGGAATACTTACCCTGTTTTGTGTCTGCAGTTACCCTGACTCCTCAGGTCCTGTTCAGTCCTGGTTCTGCCTTGATCCTGTTGGATGCAAACGCATGCAAGATGATCCAGAGACGGTTTTGGGGATTATAACTTCTGTTTGGATAACCTCACACGACTCCTAGGGGTTTGGCTGTCCTCACGGAGACGCTGAAAGAGTCAGAAGGGAACTCTACACCGACGCTGATTATCATCTGCCAGGTAAAAGTCCTATTCGACCAAGCGTACCGTGGGCCAAGCTTATTCTCCAAAGAGCGTGTTGTTCTGGTACCACAAATTCCCTCACACATCTCTCTGTAAGATAAATCTCCATTTTCCATCTTAAACTCTCCTTTCTCCTAAAAATCATTACAGATATTTTAGAAATGTCTGAAGCAAAGTTTCTCAATCACCGCCGTGTGATTGATGTCTGCTGTTCTGCTGAAAAGTGACAACAATCGCCGTATTGTTCTCACTTCCTGTGAAACTAGCCATGTTATTGTTTTCATATTTTGCCAAATTAATGTAAATGTTTGATGTTAAACTTTGATTCTGTAAATAAATGACCGCATTCATTTTGATGGGTCAAAGATAAATAACGTCTCTCGTTACATTTCTGTTAAATTCAATGCACGACATGTACACAGTCAGAAAAATGAAGAACCCGTGAAATGTATGAATATATCCAGCATATGTCATACTACATCAATGACCGGCTCCTCTCCCAGACAAGGCTGGCCTTGTTCTTCCTCCTCAGGGGCTCCAGATTATCTTCAGTACATATGTATGTATGTATGTATGTATATATATACATATATATATATATATATATATATATATATATACATATATATACATATATGTATATATATACATATATATATATATATACATATATATATATACATATATATATATACATACATACATACATACATACATACATACATAATCTGCATTCAAGCAAGACAGTTTGGCTTCAAGGAGTCATTAAGTTTTCTCCAAATTACAGTAAACCTCGATCATCTCTTGTTTTCATATTCAGAAACTCTGATTGATTGTTTGGTCCCCAAGGCCGTCATCATTATCTGCTTTCCTTAAAACGTGTATCAACAGCCTCATCTCTTACTGAAAAATCTGACCTTTTGTTTACAAGATTTGCACTTAGTAAAGAAAAAAAAATGAATTTTTTTAAACAATGCAATGTGATATATGGAACACCAAAATGGCAAAGTTAATAATAATAATGATAATAATAATAATAATAATAATAATAATAATAATAATAAATTAAACATTATGAAATACAATAAGGATCTTGAGTTCATCATTTTGAAGATTTTTCTTTTTTTTTCTTTCATTTCATTATTTTGTTTTTCAAGGCTTATTTATTGTACGTGTATATTACTAATTACATCATACAGTTAATACTTGTTACTAAGAAAAAACAATATTAAAAGAGGAAAAAGTTACAGGAATTGTGCACCTGCTTAGTTCAAAGTGTTATGTGTGACATCAAATGCAAGTCTGAGTGTGTGAACAGTTTCACAGTAGACTTCATAAACTTGACTGAAAGGAACATCGGCATTTAGTAACACAGCAAGTTCATGTCCATTCAGTGCATGTGGGAGCTGGATCTCTGGAATGGTGATCTCATTTGATGAGCCGGGATCATGTGGTCCAGTCCGGTCCACATCATAGTCCACATCAATCTGAAATAGCAAATATTAACAAAGTAGCTTAATTGGCTACCAAATATTCATGCAGCCATCCTAACTCACATTTACTCTATCTGCAGGTACAACAAACGTTACAGAAGCTACTCCTTTCTCTGCAGTGTTCCAGCACTGGTAAATATTTCCTGTAAGATGGGAAAGAAAAAGAAGGGCTTTGTAGACTTTTCATGCAAGTTGAAACATTTTATTATGCCAACTAATAAAGAGAAAGTAAATTTTGTCTACAAAGTAGAATTAAGTACGGGAACCAATATGTGCCAAATACTCATACCTGTGACAAATTGTGTCCTTCCTGTGCAGTATCCAGAGCTGCAGCTGATTGTTGTGTGCTCATCTTAGTTCAGGTTGATTCCATGCTGACTTGAAAGACTGAAGATGATGTTGAATGTGACCCAAAAAAAACATCTGTGTGGTGCAAACTAGTCGATTTCTTCACTGGAGTGTCCATGAATCTCAAGTTGCTGAAGTGTTTAGAAAAAGTGAAGGAAAGAGTAAACACAAAAAAAAGTATGAAAAACGACAGCTTGTGTTGTTATTTTGCCCATGTATTTTTCTGATTAAAGTTTTCACAAATCAAATGTGCTACAAAAAATAATCTGTAAACTATTTTAGCTCATATCTGTGAAATCAAAGTTTTTTTTTTGTTTTTTTTTTTTATCATAAAACAGGACATCATAGTGATGATAATGTAAAAACACTGAAACTGCTCTGAAATATATTCACAAACAATATTTTAAATGGTAAATGGTAAATGGTAAATGGACTGTACTTATATAGCGGCTTTCTATCTTATTTCAAGATACTCAAAGTGCTTTACGCTACAATCTGTGCCTCATTTACCCATTCATACAGCACTCTACTAGATCTCTACAAAGCTAATTGAACAAATCATTCTAAAGAGACTAATCAGCTAGAGTCTACAGCTTATCTACAATTCACCTGTTCAGATCTGAGCTGTCTTAACAATTTTGGTGCCTGTACAGAATCTAAATGTATGTAATAAATCTAATTTAATTAATATAAGCTGCATACAAAAACAGCAACAATATTGCCCTTTATTGAACTTTCACAAACTAAATAATAGGTTTCACTAATCAAAATCAATAACTCTCTGTTTCAATGGTTCCTACAGAATGATGAATCCACTGCTTACAGCACATAGTTCATAGTTCGTATCCAACATCTGGGCAGGCTAAACATGGCGCCCCGAGGCAGTTTTACACCTAGCCTGGTGTACCACACCAGCCAAGTGGATTTAAGCCCCTTATCCACGGGTCTTTTTGGTACTCCTATGTAACTAGTTGTGGCCGATTGCAGGATTTATCAACAATGCCTCTAGTGGTGGAACCCACCCCATTTTTGGGACCTAAATCACTGAGGTCCCAGGTCTGGTTCTTTTAGGGTCTAGTTGTGACATCAGCGCACTGTAGGTCACTGATTGGTCAGGGGGCGTATTCATTGGTGGAGGGCGGAGATTCAGTCTTCCACCGGAAATCACAATCCACCATTTTCTTTTTCACCCGCATAACAGACAACAAGAAATCGGAGGAGCTTATTTTGGAATATTTTATAAGGTAAAACAAATAATCATGGCACAACCGTGGTCGAATGCTGAAGCTCAGGCATTTCTCTGTTTGCTGGCCGATGAACAAGTGCAGCGCGAGCTAGATGGAACGAAACGAAATAAAAAGATTTTTCAAGAGGTGTCTGCGCAGATGGCGGTGCAGGGCTTCCATCGCACACCAAAGCAAAGAGGAAAGCTTAAAAAACTAATAGTTGATGGTGAGTGTATTTTATTTACTTTAAGCATATTTCCTTTCCCTCATGCAACCGTTTCTTTGCGTTTTCTGAAAGTACTCTGAACAAACGAGGCTGACGCGGTTACGTCGTCATTAGTTAGCATCATTGCTAACTGTACTCTGTTGCTGTTTTTCCACTCTTATTTTGATGCAGAAAGTCCCACTGAACATGAAGGTTCCCCAGATTCTGCTTTTGACTGTCCAATCCTCCCCGCTTCTGACCCTTCCCGAACACACCAGCTCCGAGTACATCCACGCCACCGGGCAACACGCAGCAGAGCGGCACCAAACAGCACCCGTTACTAGGTAAGAAGAAGCAACAATCGTGTTTAACATCACATTGATCATGTTGATATGAATGTTGTTTTGTTTTTGTTGTAAAACACCTTGCATGTATTCAAACTACTTGTTTATTCAGTTGTAATGGATAAATGTTAAATTTCGTTATTCATTTATTACTTAAACTTTCATTTATGAAGTTTATTATTGAAATTATACAGGGTGTAGTGATTTTTGTTCAGATTAACGATGCTCTGTTCTTTTTCTAAATTAGCACAAACTGTTGTAAATGACTACATGTAGTTTATTTATGCCCACCTGCTTACTATCATTAAAGTACTAGACTGCTTTATGAACAGAATCATTTCTGATCTTGTGAACAAACACCTTTTGAAATTAGCAGGAACTTTAATGTAAATAATTTATTTAAAAACTCTACCTGTACTTCATCATCTAACAGCCATTTTCTTGTGTGTTATTCCTAGGCCATAGAAAGCGCAGATCAACAAGTGCAGCAGAGAGCTTTGTTTCTGCACATACAGAACAAGAGGAGATGAACCGGAAGCAGAGAGAGGAACACTTCCATTTTATTTGTGAGGATGCCAAAAAAGCAAGGCAAGAAGAAGCTGCAGCAGCGAGGAAGCAGGAGAAAGCCATTAGGAGGGAGGAGATGGCCTTGAGGAGAGAGGAAGCAGATGTTCGCAGAGAGGAAGCAGCACAGCGAAGGCAGGAGGCTGAACAGAGTGCTGCTTTCAGTCAGGCACTCCTTGGGGTGCTGGAATCCATTGCCCGTTCCATGGCAAACAGACATGTTTAAAAATATTTAGAGTAGATCATAGTTGATCTATAGAAATGTAGATCCTGCAAGGTAAGCCCACAAATGCATATTGCATAAATATGCATGTTGCATATATAATTAGTGTATAATTGTTTTTTTTGTACAGGTCTTTATTTCTAATAAAAGAAACATTTTCAAGTCTTGAGCTTCCATCTGATCATCAAAAGTGAAGTGCTTACAGTGTTTTTTTTACGTCAATAGTGTAGGATAAGTGAAGTAATTGTTTTTTACCTGTAACAATGCTGGTGAAGATTCTCAGTTATCCTTGACACGGCAAATCCCCCCCAAAACAGATAAAAACAAAACCTCAGGACTTTTTTTAAAACTGAAGACGTTTCGCTAATCATCCGAGGAGCACTCACAATTCAATGAAAAAAGGAATCTGGGATTAAAGTTATAAAGCTGTGGTGTTCTGTAAGCTTGCTGGAGGTTTTCAGTCATTGCATGTCAAACACCTCGGCCATGATGTCCATCTTGTGGATCCAGCAGCTTCTGTGTCTTTTTCACCCAAGGTCAAAAATTCTCTCCACGACTTTCACTGTGGTACAAAGGAGCACTAACTTAATATTACTTAACAGCACTTCAATCATGAAGATAATTTGCGACAGCTTAATTTAAAGAGCTGCATGGTAAGCAACAACTCTGAAAGAGTTGTTAAATATCAAATCAAATGTAGGTTATTATGTAATGTACGTAATATATATATATATAT
>NC_056515.1:6836497-6837196 GCF_014905685.2 Nematolebias whitei
TTTTTTTTACTTTTTCTCAACCACGTTAGTTACAATAATATCACTGTAAAGTTGACAATCATGTGTTGTGTACTGTACTGTACTGTAAACATTTTATGTGTACAATCTTATTGTAGGTTGACAAACCGTGACAGTGTGAGTTCGCGCAAGTTGAACTATGAAGTAGTGAGGGACTACTGTAGAACTAAACTGTGCATCTTCTCTCATATGTAACTCCATCTAAAACTTGTGCACTGAGCCACTGTGATTATGCTTAAACATTTCATTATCAGAACATTTCATGCACCAGATTTCAGTGGCATCTACTGCGGCTTTGTTCTTTTAAATCAAACTTAAATATTGGTCAGTGAGATGTGTCACCTGCTGGCCAGTATGTGGGCTGCAGAGCTGCATGCAGGGAAGGCTTCCTGCGAACAAGCAAATGTTCCTGTTTATGTCTGGACTCCTTCACTTTCATCACCCACAGAATGCATTATCCTGCTCTGCAAGCAGATCTGCTCTGAGCTCAGCTCTGCTACTAACAGAAAACAACAGTTTTATTCATGTTTAGCTTAAAAACATGATTAAAAAAGGTGACATGAAAGCTGTAAATAAATATTTCAGTTTACATGTGAGTGTAAAAACAGTACAAGGAGGGGTCTAACACTGGTTTGATAGATAGATAGATAGATAGATAGATAGATAGATAGATAGATAGAT
>NC_056515.1:6837206-6848978 GCF_014905685.2 Nematolebias whitei
ATAGATAGATAGATAGATAGATAGATAGATAGATAGATAGATAGATATGGCAACTGTGGCCATCTTGGATTATGACGTGTCAACCCGTTGTTGAAACAAACATTTCTTACACCTAGATAGAGCCACTCATCAAAATGGAAGTTGGTACTTCACTTATTTTTCATGTTATTGTGTTCACAAAATGCACATTTTCATTTCCCCTTTTTCATTCTGTGTCATGGGAAAAAAAACATAAAACTTTCAGTTTTGTCACAGGACATTATTAAAATTGATTCATTTTTGTACATATAACATCTTATACATGTCAGTAGTTAGCTTCATTTAAATAATCAGTATGAATGATACATCATGGTGTATGTGACACATGAATAAATGAAATGTAGCCAACGTGTTGAGCTTTAGTGTACAGTTTGAGTTAATGAGATATGGGAAAGGTTTGAAAAAAATTTAGTACTTGTCATCTTTAGTGGACTTCAGCTTAACTGAGCTGAGGTTGAACAGGCCTCACATTAAACCCCTTTGCTATTTAAGACTGGGTTAGTTAGATAAGTACTTTTGGTTTCAAAGTTAGTAAAGCTTTTATATGGACTAATTATGATTAGACTTAATAAAGTTTACATTGGTTAATTTGTTCCCAGTATTTAGTTGTATATGCTTAGGCAAAGACCACATTTTACACTTATGAAGCATTTATATAATAATATAAACTGACAGTTTTTTGTCATATGGGTAGTGCAGTGATCTATTATAATCCATTGTAGTGAATTGACACACATTTATATATACAAGTGAACAACTTTTATAGTCAACCTGATTCAAGATGGCTGACACAACCAATTGGCCTCTGTTGAATGCAAAAAAGGCCACAGCCAATGAATTAGACTTAAAAAAAAAAAGTTAAAATTTGATGTGGTTTTAGTTGGGTGTCTTCCACAACCCATAACTTGTTACAGCATCATACGATCATGCATGACACTATTTTTATTGTGTGACAAAAACATGTATAATTTCAACATTTCTCATTATGAGATAAAATTAGTTTTAAACTTTGGCATTAAAGGTGTTCCTTTAATGAATGCTATGCCTTTAACTGTAAGAATAAAGATGTGTTTAGTTATATTTTTTCCTGAATGTAAATCTGTCTTCCTGTGCATCTGTTGCTACATTAGAAGGAGGAAGCTTACAATAAAATAATCACACTGTTAAAATGGATGATTGAAATCAAGTTGCCTTTTCAGGGATGAATAATTAGTAAATGGTAAATGGTAAATGGACTGTACTTATATAGTGTCTTTCTATCTTACTGAGATACTCAATGCGCTTTACACTACAATCTGTGTCCTCATTTACCCATTCATACAGCACTCTACATCCCTACAAAGCTAATTGAACACATCATTCTAATGAGACTAATCAGTGCTTTTAGATCACATTCATACACTGATGGGACACACATCAGAGGCTATGAGGCGTTCAGTGTCTTGCCCAGGGACACTTCGGCATGTGACTGCTGTTGGGTTTGAACCCCCAACTCTTGCATTGGAGGACAACTGCTCTAACCACTCAGCCACAGCCACCCTGAAATTAGTTAATTAGTTATAAATGTTGAGGTTTAAAAGTTAGAACATATTGATCTAGGCAGAACAATAGAAATAATTCAGACACAAATTGTTATAGATCGTGGGACAACATACTGAATACAATCTGCCAACTGTTTACTTTTTGTGATTAAAAAAAGAATACTGTAATCTCTGTGAGAGCTTCTTTCTTGTTTTCCGGATATAATGTAAATATAAATAAGAAATGTTGGAGCAATAAGGGGTTTTGTCTCAGCTTTTATCCTGTAAATATTTCTAAAAGATAGGCTGTGTGAGTGAGCGCGTGTCGTTTGAATCACGCTCTCTCTCTCTCTCTCAGATGTAACTTCCGCTTCAGCACCGCGGACAGCGCCGTCTTTCTCCGGTTTCTCCTCTGAGACCAGGCACAGCAGCTGAGGCGGAGGCAAACTTTCAGCAGGATCCAAGACGCGGGTTATCAGAACCAGTCCTCCCCGATGTTTGGATTGATCTGAGCGGGTCCGGACGGGAAAAGGCTCCACAGATGAAATGAATCCGTGAAGCCAGACCTGCCGTTTTCTGCTCCCCGGGGCTGCTGACGGACCAGAAACTACCAGCACAACCGAACCGAGCCGAGCGCGTCGCAGCGCAGAGAGGGAACCGAGAGAGAAAAAACGGGATTGCCGAGCCTGTGAGGGGGGTGGGGGGAATTGGACGCAACCGGATCTGCATGTGAGACCGCTGCTCCTCACACCGGAGGGAAGAGATGCAGCCTGCGAGGAAGCTCCACACGCTGATCCTCCTCATCTTCATGGGCTCAGAACTCACCCAAGTAGGTTCTGTTCTAACGCCATTTTCCACAACCCGCCTTCATCAAGTCCAAATAGATGTGCCTGGGAGTGAAATGACCACTAATCAGAACCAGAGAGACGGGCTGGGGTTACATGGTGTGAATACATTGTGTTTGACAGAGCCAGCTGAGGTGTGCGTGTATTTTTGTGTGTACGTGTGTGTGTGTGTGTGTGTGTGTGTGTGTGGGGGGGGGGGGGTGTTACAGTTCCAGAATGATCAGTTCCAGATCTGATCTGATACAAATGTTTTCTCAAACAGAACCATGACTGAGTGATTGGCAGCTGCTCCTTTTTCTGAGCATGCTCAGTCCGAGGTGCATGAAGCCCCTCAGCTCAGTCATTAAAGTATGTGATGGTCTAATGAGTCTAATGTGCAGTAAACATCCCATCGTTAACAGGGTGTGGGTCTGAATGGAGGCTCTGCTCCATCTGGGCTGGACAACAGCATTATTTAAAGTCATATCTGTTTGATTATCCCAGCTGCATGAATCAGATTAGCCTTTAATTGATGTCCAAACAGTACCAGATGTAGACCAAGGGACTATCAAAAAAGTCTGGTCCCAATGAGGCCCCACACCAGTCTCTAACTCAATAATGTGCCTGTAAAGTAGTTTTCTGGTCCCCTGTTGGCCCTGATAACCAGTCTGTTGGAACAATATTGACAGGTTCGGGCTGTGGGAGGACAGGCCCACTATCGATTCTGACACGTTTATGAGAAATGCAGAGAACAACAGCAGCTTGGTTTTTATATTTGTGTGGAAATTTATTACCAGACCGCTGTGAGTTTATCTCTGGAGGCAGCAAAGCCTCTGATCTGAGCAGAACAGTCATGATGGAAGCCATCAGAAGGGGACTGTTTTTTTTTTGTTTTTTTTTGGGGGGGGGGGGGGGTGTTGAGTCCTGCTCTGAGCAGGTGAGCGTCCACCTTACTGTGACAGTTTGTCATTCGTGGACTGAAAGTGTGAGTCATCTGCTTGAAGATAAATCAATATGAAGGCAGAAAATTATCTGATTGCTGCTTTCCAGAACAAAAAGACCTGATCTCCTGACAGACTCACTGGGTCAGCTTCATGACAACCTTCAGGTCTTGGACTGAAACTAGGTGCAAGTAGAGAGGAGTAGTTCTGAGAGTGTCGAGATCAGCTCACTGAACGACGTCTTAATTAACCTCTCAAGCCAAACTCTGAGTTTCAGACAGGCAGGAGGAGGGCAGCTCTGCTCCTGCAGGAGCACACACACCTGACCGCTGCTTATAACTCCACCATGCTCACACCGAGCAGAACAGGAAACATAACCTGTTACCCCCATACCCCCACCCTCTGTGGCTGCAAGCCCACATCCAACACCTGACGGCACAGATGGTTCTGATAGAACCGCCCCGTTAACACCCTGATAATCATCCCAGAAACAATCAGAAGAAAAACAGGAACAGCTGTAAAGGACCTGCAGCTGTACAGCTGTTAGGCTGCATGGGTAATTATTCTGGTTTTCTTATTATTATTATTTGTATTCTTGTTTTTTTATTCTTATATTTTTCCTTGTTTCAATTCTTTTTTTAATTTTTTATTTACCCTTTATTTATACTGGTAGTCTCATTGAGTCATGAGAACTCATTTTCAAGAGAGACCTTTTTGGGAGCAGATGGTGGGGGTTAAGGGCCTTGCTCAGGGGCCCAGAGTGGGGTGAATGAGGGTGGAGGCAGGTGTGGGTGTTCTACCTTTTCCACCCACATTTTGATGTTGACGGTGCCGGGAGTTGAACCTGCAACTTTTCGATCACAGGCCCATCTTCTAACCTCTGCACCACCACTCCCCCAATCTTTTAACATTTTTAAAAATTCTTATTTTTATTATTTTAATAATGTGATGGCATAGAATTTTACAGCTGCTGATATTGAGTTTTTAAATAATATTAATAATAATAATGATAACAACAACAAAAATAATAATAACGATATTATTACGTTATTAATTATTATTATTATTATTATTATTATTATTATTATTATTATTATCAACAAACAGGCCCTTAATTTGAAAAAATGTTTTAATTTTGTCCCCTTTTGTAAGTGAGTTTGACACCATTGATCTAAGGTATACACTAAACCACAATAATATAATATATCCATCCATTCATCCATCCATCCATCCGTCCGTCCATCCATCCATTATCTTCCTCTTGTTCTGAAGTCGGGTCGTGGGGGCAGCAGCTTGAGCAGGGAGGTCCAGACATCTCTTTCCACAGCCACCTCTTCCAGCTCTTCTGGGAGGACTCCAAGGAGTTCCCAGGCCAACTGAGACATAGTCTCTCCAGCGTGTCCTGAGTCTTCCCCAGGGTCTCCTCCCAGTCGGACATGCCTGAAGCACCTCCCTAGGGAGACGTCCAGGGAGTATCCTTACCAGATGCCCAAACCACCTCAACTGGCTCCTCTTGAAGTGGAGGAGCAGCGATTCTACTCCAAGCCTCTCCTGGATAACTGAACTTCTCACCCTATCTCTAAGGGAGAGTTCAGCTACCCTGCAGAGGAAACTCATTTCAACCTCCTGTATCCGTGATCTCATTCTTTCGGTCACTACCCAGAGCTCTTGAGCATAGGTGAGGGTAGGAACGTAGAGTGACCGGTAAACAGAGAGTTTTGCCTTACAGCTCAGCTCTCTCTTCATCACAACGGACCGGTACAAAGTCCGCAATATTGCAGATACTGCACCAGTCCATCTGTCAATCTCACGCTCCTTTCTTCCCCCACTTGTGAACAAAACCCCGAGCTACTTGAACTACTCCACTGGAGGCAGAACCTCACCCTCGATCTGGAGAGAGCAATCCACCCTTTTTCGGTTAAGATAATATAATATAATATAATATAATATAATATAATATAATATAATATAATATAATGTAATATGACATAACATGGGCAGCACGGTGGCGCAACTGGTAGAGCTGCTGCCTCTCAGCGAGCAGGTCCTTGGTTCAAACCCCGGTCCAGGGGCCTTTCTGGGTGTAATGTTCTCTCTGTGCATGCGTGGGTTTTCTCCGGGTACTCCGGTTTCCTCCCACAGACCAAAAACATGCATGTTAGGCTGATTGGTAACTCTAAATTGTCCCTAGGTGTGAGTGAGAGAGTGAATGGTTGTTTGTGTCGTTTGTCTCTATGTGGCCCTGTGATGGACTTGCGACCCGTCCAGGGTGTACCCCGCACCTCGCACAGTGATTGCTGGACATGGGCACCAGCGACCCCCGTGACCCAAAATGCAATAAACGGGTAAAGATAATGGATGGATGGATGGATGGATAACATAACATAATAAGGTGTATTAAACAGCATCCTGAACATGTAGTCTGGATTTGCAGGCTGGATAAAAAAATAAAATTAAAATAAAAACTGAAAACTTTTGACTCTTAAATTTAAATAAGAATGTATCTGTTATTTTCAGGATATAACTGTTAGCATGAAATCTGAGTGTGGACACACTGTTTCACTCTAACAGATTGTCATTTTCTTTTCCAAACAGGATTCCAAAAAAGTTGGGACACTAAACAAATTGTGAATAAAAACTGAGTGCAATGATGTGGAGATGGCAAATGTCAATATTTTATTTGTAATATAACATAGATGACGGATCAAAAGTTTAATCTGAGTAAATGTAACATTTTAAAGGAAAAATATGTTGATTCATAATTTCACAGTGTCAACAAATCCCCAAAAAGTTGGGACAAGTAGCAATAAGTGGTTGGCAAAGGGAAATTGAGCACATAACAAACAGCTAGAAGACCAATTAACACTAATTAGGTCAATTGACAACATGATTGGGTATAAAAAGAGCTTCTCAGAGTGTCAGTGTCTCTCATAAGCCATTGTGAGACATTGTGCTGGAGAGTTAGCTCCGGTCTTCACAGGGATCTTCAACTCTTCTCTGGAGTCATGCCACGTCCCAGCCTGTTTCAAGTCCTCCATCATCGTCTCTGTCCCCAAGAAGCCAGGACCAAATGACTACAGACCTGTAGCTCTCACGTCTGTAGTCATGAAAACCTTTGAACGCTTGGTTTCATCTCACCTCAAGTCCATCACCAACCCCCTCCTGGACCCCCTGCAGTTTGCCTACAGGGCCAACAGGTCTGTAGATGACGCAATAAACCTGGCTCTTCACTTCATCCTGCAGCACCTGGACTCCCCAGGAACCTACGCCAGGATCCTGTTCGTGGACTTCAGCTCCGCATTTAACACCATCCTCCCTGCTCTGCTCCAAGACAAGCTCTCCCTGCTCCATGCACCTGACTCCACCTGCAGGTGGATCACAGACTTCCTGACAGACCGGAGTCAGTGCGTGCGGCTGGGGAGAGCTGTCTCGGACACTCGGACTATAAGCACAGGATCTCACAGGGCTGTGTGCTTTCCCCCCTGCTTTTCTCCCTGTACACCAACTGTTGCACCTCCAGCCATGACTCTGTGAAACTTATTAAGTTTGCAGATGACACCACCCTCATCGGGCTCATCTCGGACGGTGATGAGTCTGCATACAGGAGGGAGGTGGACCGGCTGGTGACCTGGTGCAGCAGCAACAACCTGGAACTCAATGCCCAGAAGACAGTGGAGATGATTGTGGATTTCAGGAAAGCCACAGCCCCTCTGCCCCCCCTCACCTGTAATGATACCCCCATCACCACTGCACATTCTTATCGGTTCCTCGGCACCACCATCACCCAGGACCTCAAGTGGGAGCCGACCATCAGCTCCCTCATCAAGAAGGCCCAGCAGAGACTGTACTTCCTGTGACAGCTGAAGAAGGCCAAGCTGCCGGCCAAGCTGATGGTGCAGTTCTACACGGCCATCATCGAGTCCATCCTCAGCTCCTCCATCACGGTGTGGTACGCCGGGGCCACTGCCAGGGACAGAATCAGACTGCAGCGCGTTGTGCGCTCAGCTGAGAAGGTGATCGGCTGCAGCCTTCCATCCCTCCACGACCTGTACATCTCCAGGACTGTGAGGCGAGCAGGTCGGATCACAGCTGACCCTGCTCACCCTGCACACGGACTGTTTGAACCACTCCCCTCAGGCAGGAGGCTTCGGTCCATTCGGACCAGAACCTCCCGCCATAAGAACAGTTTCTTCCCCTCTGCTGTTGGACTCCTGAACACTCATAATGCTACCTCATAATTTCTGCTTTGGTCACATTACATCTGTATTATAATTGAATACTCCATCTGTACTGTTTTCTAAGCTTTTTTATTGTTTTCTATTGTATGGGTGTACATATGGTTATGTTATGTTTTTAATTTTACTTTATTTGTGGGTGTACACAGGCTTATGTCTTATGTAATGTTCTCATTTTTACTTAATTTTTACTTTATTTTTACTTTATTTTACTTTATTACTATTCGCACCTTATGTCGAAGCAAATTCCTAGTTTGTGAACCTCGTTCATTGACATGGCAATAATAAACTGATTCTGATTCTGATTCTGAGCTGGTAAGAGGATCACTAATTCCACCATTGTTGCGCAGAAAGATAGTGCAACAATACCAGAATGGTGTTACCCAGCATAAAATAGCAAAGACTTTTAAGTTATCATCATCAACCTTGCATAACATCATCAAAAGATTCAGAGAATCTGGAACACTCGTTGTGCATAAGGGTCAAGGCCGTAAAACTCTACTGGATGCTCATGATCTCCGGGCCCTTAAACGTCACTGCACCTCAAACAGGAATGCCACTGTCAAGGAAATAACAGAATGGGCTTAGGAATACTTCCAGAAAGCATTGTCAGTGAACACAATCCACCGTGCCATCCGCCGTTGCCAGCTGAAACTCTACAGTGCAAAGAGGAAGCCATTTCTAAGCAAGCTCCACAAGCTCAGACGTTTGCACTGGGCCAGGGGTCATTTAAAATGGAGTGTGGCAAAATGGAAGACTGTTCTGTGGTCAGATGAGTCACGATTTGAAGTTCTTTATGGAACACTGGGACGCCATGTCATCCGGACCAGAGAGGACAAGGATAGCCCAAGTTGTTATCAACGCTCCGTTCAGAAGCCTGCATCACTGATGGTATGGGGTTGCATGAGCGCTTGTGGCATGGGCAGCTTGCATGTCTGCAAAGGCACCATTAATGCAGAGAACTATGTTCAGGTTCTAGAACAACATATGCTCCCATCTAGACGTCATCTCTTTCAGGGAAGACCCTGCATTTTTCAATACGATAATGCCAGACCACATTCTGCAGCAATCGCAACATCATGTCTACGTAGGAGAAGGATCCGGGTACTGAAATGGCCAGCCTGCAGTCCAGATCTTTCATCTATAGAGAACATTTGGCGCATCATAAAGAGGAAGGTGCGACAAAGAAGGCCCAAGACGATTGAACAGTTAGAGGCCTGTATTAGACACGAATGGGAGAGCATTCCTATTTCTAAATTTGAGAATCTGGTCTCCTCTGTCCCCAGACGTCTGTTGAGTGTTGTAAGAAGAAGGAGGGATGCCACACAGTGGTAAAAATGGACTTGTCCCAACTTTTTGGGGATTTGTTGACACCATGAAATTTGGAAACAACAGATTTTTCCCTTAAAATGATACATTCTCTCAGTTTAAACTTTTGATCTGTGATTTGTGTTCTATTCTGAATAAAATATTAGATGTTGGCACCTCCACATCATTGCATTCAGTTTTTATTCACAATTTGTTTAGTGTCCCAACTTTTTTGGAATCCGGTTTGTAATTCTGAGGTAGTTTAGGTTTTGATAAAGATGATAAAACATGACACAAACCTCATACAAACATCCATCCATCCATCCATTACCTTTACCGGCTTATTCCATTCTTGGTCACGGGGGTCGCCGGTGCCTATGTCCAGCAATCACTGTGCGAGGGGCGGGGTACACCCTGGATGGGTCGCAAGTCCATCACAGGGCCACATAGAGACAAACCAGACAAACAACCATTCACTTTCTCACTCACACCTAAGGACAATTTAGAGTTGTCAATCAGCCTAACATGCATGTTTTTGGTCTGTGGGAGGAAACCAGAGCACCCGGAGAAAACCCCACGCATGCACGGAGAGAACATGCAAACTCCACCCAGAAAGGCCCCCGGACTGGGGTTTGAACCAGAGACCTGCTCGCTGAGAGGCAGCAGCTCTACCAGTTGTGCCACCGTGCTGCCCCTTGTACAAAGTGTTATTATAATAATCTACAACAACCTCCACACTTCATTTACCCATGGACTAATTCTTGATTCTGATTGGTTCTTTCATGCTGTTGATTGATTATCTGACCTTTTATCTCTTCACCTGATAGAGCTGAACACTTTATGTTAAAGCTCATACACAGCGCAGTGCATTAGTTTGGTGTTAATAAAAACATGTCTTGAGTTCTTTGCTCTGCTGATCTTCATGTCATCTCAGGATGAGCAACATCTGTCAGTACCTCGTACTGATGACGTCACCTGTGTGATCGCACATAACATGTCAGAAGCTCCAACTGGAGGAAAGGAGCAGGAGAAATTGGATGAAATCTGATCAAACTTCAGAAACTGCAGCCCTAAAGCCTCTCATGTGTCTAGCATTAAAACAGCTGATCTCAATGATTACATTATTGCCTTTAAAACAGCTTTACCTTTATAATCACAATGACCGTGCAGTGCTTTAAACCTAAATTACTTTTTGAGATTTCTTTGTTTTTAATTCTCTTTTTTTTTTGTGATTCATATTTTAATTTGTGTAAGTCCACATTCAGCTGCCAGGTGGCGCCAGAGGTCCAGGAATGATGATTCGTGGAGCTCAACTATCAGGTTTTTTTTAATTTGGAACGCAATCAGACTTTTCTGGGTTTGAGTGCTCTGCGTCTGGTTCTGGGTCTGCTTTAGATGGGTCTGGGTTTGACTGACTGATGTAGGTCTGACCTGGCTCTTTTTGAACCTGGTTCTGGTTTTGACTCAGCAGTCTCAGTCTGCAGCTGTGCTGTTTTTTTGGATCCAGATGTTCAATTTTCTTGCTGCATGCTGGGGAGGCTCAGACTTTGACAGACAAGATTATGGTCCTTGAAGTGGACCTATTAGACCTATTAGACCTGTTAGACCTGTTGCTGTGGACCTGTTAGACCTGCTGTTGTGGACCTGTTGGATCCGTGGACCTGTTGGATCTGTGGACCTGCAGGTCTCAGGTGTGAGTCTGTTCGGCAGCTGCAGCCTGTAGACTTGGCCGGTGCTGTGTGACGTCAAAGAGATCCTCCTCTCCTCCCTCCTCTCCTCCCTCCCCTACTCTCTGAAGCTTCTGCGTGTTCACTCCATCACCGAGCAGGAGGCGGACCGAGAGGCGGGATCAGACAGAACCGGAGAGCCAGCAGAGCCCGGGACTCAGAGCAGAGAGGATCTTCAGAGGAGAAGTTCTTCACCGGATCAGGACTTCTGTGTCGTGGTTCCGTCTTTTCTTGTCTGTCGGGTCTAGCTCGTTCGCCGCCGGTCAGTCCTCGGAGATGTCCACAGTCAGCCGAACCGATCCGGAGTCCCGGCCGGAACCTCCTCATCATGTTGGTACTACCGTGAGTCTGCTCCCTGCTCCCTGCGTGGAGTCTGCAGAATGAAGACGGATTAACGCGCGTGCGAACCAAGCCCAGAGAGATGACGGTTCCGCTGCTGAAGATCGGGGTGGTTCTGAGCACCATGGCGATGATCACCAACTGGATGTCGCAGACCCTCCCCTCCCTGGTGGGGCTCAACACCACCAGGCTGACGGCGGCGCAGGGGGGGTACCCGGACCGGAGCACGGGAGTAAGTCCTGCAGCTGGTTCGGTTCTGAAGAACTGAAGGGTCAGGATTTAAGGCAGAGCTCGGGCTGAGGGTCTGCAACAGATGCAGACACGGGATGGGGAGATAGGGGGATTTGACGCGCTTCTTTTGTCTCACCTTCACATAAGTGTGCGCGCGTGTGTGTGCGTGTGTATGTGTGGAGAAGGGGTGTTGGGGGTTGGGATCAGAATGAGGCGTTTCCAGCTGCTTCCCCACAAGCAAATCAAATCGAATTGAAACTGTAATATTTATGAAATAATTTAGTATTATCTTTATTATGAATTTATTTAAGATCAAAATTAATGTACATGTCTGTGATCAGCAGCTGACAGTCAGGTGTTTAGGAGGAGGCGACTGTGCTGTCAGCAGCTCTCTCCTCCTGACTGCTCCTTTTCGCTCCTGTGACGTCACTGGTTTGCACTAATTGAAGCAATCAGCAGGTCCAGATCTGGTCCAGTCAGGGCTTTCACCTCCTCACTCTGATCCAATGGATCATACACCAACATTTATCTGTTGAAACTAAAAAAACCTTTTTTGACACCATCCCACCCCCCACCCCCCACCCCAACACACACACACACACACACAC
>NC_056515.1:6849078-6877385 GCF_014905685.2 Nematolebias whitei
CAACCACACACACACACACACACACACACACACACACACACACACACACACACACACACACACACACACACACACACACACACTCACACACACACACACACACACACACACTGTGGTGAATAATGGGAGGAGTCTGATGGAGATTTATTGTCTGCATGGAAACACATAAAAGCATAAAATGATTGTTCTTGTTATGGAAGACGATGGTTTCTAACAGAACTCATATCAGATCATAAAACCCTGATACAGCTTTAAAGATCTGCCAAGACTAGTGGTGACATTGTTTTATTTTATTTTTGATAATAAGCTTTGTTTAAAAACAGACTTATTCTACCAGTTTTTACTTTACATATTTAAACAAACTAAAATGAACCATCTAGGTTTTATGGGTTCACATACTATTTCTTCAACAAGTCTTGTCATTTCATAAACAAATGCAAGGACGTCAGCACATCAGTGTTTATCACCGCTGACCTTTGACCTCTCCTCTGTAACCAAGGTGTTGCCAGCAAACCCAGAGGAATCATGGCAGGTGTACAGTTCAGCCCAGGATAGCGAGGGGAGGTGTGTCTGCACGGTGGTGGCACCCCAGCAGTCCATGTGCTCACGAGACGCCCGCACCAAACAACTGAGGCAGCTCTTGGAGAAGGTAATGACATTTAAACACCAGGGTCGCCATTTTCATTTGATTTTACCTCTAACTTGCGAAGCATGTGCACCAACACTTAACGCCTGTCTGCCTGTGGCACAAGAATAGAAATGATGCTCTAATGAGCTCCCTGGAAACCCAAGGCATCATGGGATGTAGGTTTTACTGTAGTGCATGCACTCTAAGCAGCATCTAATGATGCAATCCAGTTTAATACCCAGATGGGGAACTGTAGACGCCCACGCTCACACAGACTGAGCACATCGGTAAATATTTCATGGAAAAGTAACGCAGAACAGTGCCAAAGTTTTGACAGATCTCCTGAAGAGCTAAAAGATATGGTCCTGACAGTTTGGGAGGAAACGAATGTCTGAACAGTCAGAGCTTTACACTTCTCCATGTGTCTGCAGCCCCGGACTATCAGAGTCTGTGTGTTGACTTTTTCTCTGCTGCCAACACTCAAAAAAAATGAAAAGAAAGAAGGAAGATGATTCAGTCTGTATCTGTCTTCCCAGGTCCAGAACATGACCCAGTCCATCCAAGTTCTGGACCAGCGCACACAGCGGGACTTGCAGTACGTTGAGAAGATGGAGGTTCAGTTCCGTGGCCTGGAGACCAAGTTCAGGCAGGTGGAAGAGACCCACAAGCAGAACATCGCCAAGCAATACAAGGTACGGAACCAGGTCCCCAGAACATCTTGATCAGGATATCCTTCCTTCATAGCTGCTGTCTCATTTCTGATCACCTGACCATTTTGTGTTTAAAACCAGTATCTCAATGGGCTGCGACTAGTGTCAAATTTGGGCCTTTATCCTACATAGTGACAAGAATGAATCTCTAGTACTTTAGCATTATACTGAGCAGGGTTTCACATGATCCCCAGAGCCTGTGATGGTTCTGTAATTATATATATATATATCAAGTTTTTCAAACATGATCTAAACTCCTGTAGCACAACAGCGAGCTTCTGCAACTCATGGCAGGGAATTGAGACTCTCTGCAAATGTTTTGAGACATTTTGGAAACTCCATGTTGTTCATAAATGGTCTTTAGCAGTTGCTTCCCAGTGAGATATTGACGTAAACAGATGGATCTGAATTACCAAACTTCACATGAACAAATTCATAATGCATGCAAGACATATATGAAAAAAAAAATGCCTAGATACGTCATCACATTTAGATAAATATTTAGATTAAATTGTCACATATTTAAGTCTAATTGTACTTTGTTTTTAGACCTATAGTGTAAATTTAACATACTTTTTAATGAAGCTAATTTATTTTTATCCAAATAGGTGCCACGTGTTTTAATGCAACAATACAAAATAGATGATATTTCTCCAAAAACAAACAAACAAACAAAAAAACAGTTCTCTAATACATAATAAGCTCATTTTGTCACCTAATATTGCTTGTACGACGAGGAGACATGTTAAATACTACAAAAATATTGGCCTGGATAACACATTTATGCTTCATTTGAGATATTTTCTGTTCAACATCTTAAAAAAGAAAAATATGTTTAGCTCTGCAGTAGTATTTTTTTTATTTCCAGCCTAATCTTTACCTAATGAGGTTAAATTAATAAATGCTCATCACTGTGTAGCTGTTGAAACATAATTGAAATTAAAATAGTATTTTTTTCCCCATTGACAGTCTTCAAACTCATATTTTTTTTTGGTTTGGTTAGATTTTTTTCAGTCTTAAATCCAGGAATTAGTACAATATTTTAATGTATATTTCTTTCAATGTGACTCGTTTTGACTCAAACCCAGAACATATTTGTAAATTATATATTTAAATACTTCAACAATAATGTAAAAAGAATGATCAACAGTAAGAAATAAAAAATAAAAAAATAATCTTTGCATTTTAACTTGGCTGTACTATGTAAAAAACTTTTTTTTTTTTACATTTTACATTATGTTTGTCAATAATGCACATTTAAAAACATTTGTAAAGACATAGTAAAATTAAGTTAAAAAGACCATAAAACAAAGAATAAACAAATAGAGTTCAGAAACCAATATATATGAATGTGTTTTGAGATTTGATATTAAACAGCACGAGTGTGAAGTCATACAATATGTAAGAGGCTGTTGTGTTCATGGTTGCCAGAATATACTAACTTGCATCACTGAATGAGTAAAATCAAATAATCAATAGAGCAAAAAGGTCCAAAAGATCTAATGTCACACAGATACACCTTAAGTCCCTCGTTAGTCAACAAGAACATTTTACAACCAACCCTAAAATGTTTGACTGGTCAAAATATAAAAACTTCATTTTTATCCTCACCCACCAAAAACAAACATAAAGTAAAGTTTAAATCTGACAATCAGACAGTGGTTTAAAGGAAAAAAGTTCTAACACTTCCTTCAAAAGTAGATCAGTGTATCGTCTGCATAACAATGAACGAAGATGTTTTTAATGAAGCCGAGGAGAAGCATGATGAAGATTATGTTTTTAAATGATTTTTTTTCTTCAAACTACTCATTTTCATTCAGAACATTTGTTTATGTCAAAATGTGACATATTTATTTTAAACTGTTAATAAATGAAAAAATATATATAAATCCAAGAATGAAACCCTGGGGAACTACTCAAGACAGAATGATTGAGGATAAAACTGATTTTTCTCATGTTTTAACAGAGCAAACTAAATGCATTTAAACCTGAACCTCTGTTCTCAAGTGCTTTTCTTGTCACAGTGCTTCAGATTTTACATTAGGATTCTGCGGTTTATTAATCAGCTGCAATGCCTAAAAGAAGAATTCAGTTCAACTCAGGTTATTTATTTTGTGCCGTTTAAAGTTGTCCCATGGAAATACACAACAAAAATGACCAGATTCATTTTAAAGCAGATAAAAATAAAATATTTTACAGTTAATTCAATCTAACTATAATACAACACAGTCTCATTATAAAATAGCAATTAGTAAAAAAGCTATATTTCTAATAAAAACAACAGCCTGTGTTGTGTTGATTACCCACAACTACAAAACCTGCAGTCTGAGAGCTAAGTGCTCAGTTAGTAAAACAGAAAAACAGGACGCGTTTCTGACCTTTGCCAAATAATAAAGCACCCATTACCACTTTCTTGCACTAACACGCGTGTTCTCATGTCATTTGTGCATGCACAGAAACGTCATGCTGCCATCACCATTTTGCATGTATATCTTTCATTATTCAAAGTGTGCACACCTTTCTGTGTTTGTAGTCAGGTCAGCCAGCTGCAGCTCCTGTCAACAGTCTGTCATTTTCTTGCTTGCAGGGCTAACTTTAAGACATGTAAAGAGAGCCACAGGGAAGAAGAAGCAGGTCAAATCCAGATTTCCCTGAACTGGGCCACAGTACTGAGAGAATTTGGGCATCAAACCGTTAATTTACCCTTAGCATCATTAAGATTAAGAGACCCTACCCTTTCCCCAAACCAACCACTACTGATCTACTCCTGCATGTTATTGCTGTTAAAGTTTTTCATCTAAAAATATTTTTCCTGGCGTAATTATTATTATTATAATTATTATTAGTAGTAATTGGTGTTACTCACGTTGATTTTCCTTTTTCCTGGCTTTTGTCTATGCATATTTGGTTACTCAGCAAACCTTTGCGTACAGCTATAGACGTATAATTCGAGACACTTTGTTGTGTGTGACATGTAAAAAAGCATGTAACCCTTAATACGATGTTGCATTTTGAACGATGATGACCAATAAAGAGCTTTCCCAATTGTTGTCCGTGTACTTGGGCTTGCTTTTTAATGGCTGCTCAGAGCTGGATGGAGCCTCCCGCTCCACTCGTCCAGCGGGTGGAGAGTATTCTCCTGGTTTGCTTGCTCAGACACACACTTACAAACACAAATGCACAAGGCTACACACACACAAACACTGAACATGGACACAAGAAGGGGAGAAGTAGGAAAAGGATAGCGTAGCCAGGCTCAGACAGGTCCTTTTATTCTTTTCCTTTCTTTTCTGGACAGCGGATCTCCTTCTGTCGCGCTTGACACTCAACCGAGCTTATTCTAATCCTTTCAGGCCATAAAAGCGAAAATGGAGGAGCTTAGACCATTGATACCAGTGTTGGAGGAGTACAAAGCCGATGCCAAATTGGTATTGCAATTTAAGGAGGAGGTCCGAAATGTGACGTCAGTTCTAAACGAGCTACAAGAAGAGATGGGGGCCTATGACTACGAGGAGCTCCACAACAGAGTGTCAAATCTTGAGGAGAGACTCCGAGCATGCATGCAAAAATTAGGTAGGCACAGAAAGCTGTTGGCACACACTACGCTCCAAACACATACATGCACAAACACTGACTCAGCAAATTCTGACAGGCTAGAAAGAGATCCGTAGGAACATTTCTGCAATACAGAACATGTCAGGACTAACCTGTGTGGGTCTGATGCTCCATCAGTTCCATTATTCACAGAAACACTTTTTTTAAACTATAAAATTACATTTATGCACATGCAACATTTGTGCTTTTTTTTTTTCATTTTACCACATCACACTCAACTAATTAAAAACAAAATAATTATTTACAGAATTCATACATTTCAACATGGTTCTCTAAGCACTTCTTTCAATGTTTTTACTGCAAGAAAAGAGTCAAAATGTCTGGTTTTGTATTTTTCAACTTTATCCTTTAAGAACCCCAAATAAGCTTGTTTTTCACATGTTTTACAGGTTTATGTCTGTAAGTTTACAGAACTGAATAGTTTTCTCAGACTTAAAATTACCACGAGACATCATACACGTGCGTCCACAAAGGTATAGTCTGCTCAGAACAGACAACTGATTGGTCACCAGTGGCGTTTGATGAGCATGCTGCTGTGTGTTTATCCAAGGTCAAACAAAACTAGAGAAATTGCATTTACTGCAAACATGTAGTGTGAATGTTTTTTGCTAAAGAACTTGCTGAAAACAGCTGAAATTACCTAAAAAGATGCTAAAATATATCTGAAAAGGCAGAACAAGCCCAAGTTAGCAGAATAAAGCAGAAATAACTCATATTTGCTAACTTTGGTTTAAGTAAGCAGAAATGAGCACAAAATTTAGCTCTAAAAGCTGAAATTAACCAAAAAAAAAATAGCTGAAAAGTAGCTAATAAGCTGAAAAAAACTAAAATTACCAGAAGGAAGTGGATAGAGAGCACAATTTTGCCCAAATTAGGCTGAAAGAAGCAGAAACAAATACAAAAAGTGGAAGTTATCTGAAAACTGCTGAAATAAGCAAAAATAGCTGAAAATTCACTAAAATTTCTGAAAGAAGCTAAAATTACCAGAAGGAAGTGGAGTGAGCACAATTTTGCCCAAATTAGGCTGAAGGAAGCAGAAATGAACACAAAAAGTGGAAAGCATCTGAAAAAAGCTGAAATTAGCTAAAACAGTTGATAGTAGCTAGTTAGTAGTAGTAATATCTTGAATTGGAATCAGCTGTTATTGCACACTCAATGATTATTCCCTGAATGGTCAAAATAATTTTCTATTGGTTCACGACAAAGTTTACTAATGAAAAACAGAGTTTTCTCTAATACTTAATTCAACATTGTGAACAAAACGCTTGCAAATGAATTCATAGTCAGAAGATTGTGGTTAATTTTCCAAATGTTTGGTAGAATAAGTAATTTAGCAAGAGAATTGTTCTTTGTGGCAATTTTCATTTACCCTTTATTTATACAGGTAGTCTCATTGAGCCATGAGAACTAATTTTCAAGAGAGACCTGTTTTAGGGAGCAGATGGGGGGTTAAGGGCCTTGCTCATGGGCCCAGAGTGGGGCGAATGAGGGTGGGGGCAAGTGTGGGTGCTTCACCTACCCCACCCACATTTTTGATATTGTCAGTACCGGGGCGTGAATCGGCGATCTTCCGATCACAGGCCCACCTCTCTAACCTCTGTGCCACCACTCCCCACAATTGCATGCCAGAGCAGGTCACAAGTTTAACGGAGTCCAAAGTGTCCACAAATGATGTAGCAGAAGTGAATACAAGATGTGTATAATCATACAGGGTGTGTATAATTAAATGGGAGCTTGTGATCCACCCAGATTCAAACCTACAAAACCAATCAGCTTCCAGGAGTCACTTGTAATCAGAGTATGCACAAACTCCAAAACCAATCAACCGACAATGCTTTCATGACCCACCTTTGCCCGATTACCCAGTTCAGATGTCATAACATGCAAACCTTGTGATCTAAAATTAAATGGCCTTTTTTGCAAGCAGTTATACAGTAATACATTTTTCATCCACAAACATGAAATATTATTTACAATTTTTCAAAAATATATATTTTTGTAGCTACAGGTTCTGACTTAGTTACCAGAACACCAAATTTAAAATCCATTTTTGTAAAACTGACTCATAGACTGTGTGTTTTCTAAGGTTGATTGTGGTATCCACCTTAAATATGGTTGACTGCCAAGAGTAATTTGTTGTAAATATACATCCAATGATTACTTATAGGAGTTTTATTATATTTCATCTCCATGAGATATTTCACTGACAGACAGACACGGGCAACAATATAATCCCAGTTAATATTATTGTTTGGATTTTGCCTCTAATGACATGCAATAATACCAATAATCTGCTAGCTCACACATTAATGCGAAGCCACAGATGAGAACTGCAGCAGTTTGGTGTCTTTGCTTTTAGCCCATCTCCGTCACTTCACACCTCTGTCACAACCCTCAGTGCTAATACATGCACACCCACATGGTGACTCAGATCCATTACACTTACACTCGACACATCACGGGTATATTGTGTCCCTGTTTCAAATCATTCACAGCACAAGATGACAGACACTTGGAAACACTTTTGGTCACATTGGCTTCTGTTCACTGGAATTAAAACCAATGTATCCAAAAGAAAAGACACATTATCACATCTCCCCAGCTACTTTCTTTCTATTTCACATAATTTATGTGTTTTTTTCTTCTTCTATAAACTACAACCCCTGGCAAAAAATATAGAATCACTACTCCTGGAGGACATTCTTTTAATTGGTTACTTTTGTATGATAAAAAAACAACAACTCACAGACATTCTATAAATCCCATCCATCCATCCATCCATCCATCCATCCATCCATCCATCCATCCATCCATCCATCCATTTTCTTCTGCTTATCCGGGTCAGGTTGCTTGGACTGCCGGTACCCATCCGCTGCATCCAGAATCCTACAGGCCAAAAAGGCCTGATAGGACTCTTCATCAGCCTGACAGCATCCCTCACCACCTGTGTCCACCACCAGGTTTGAGGGTTGCCGCTGCGACAGGCACCGACTACCTTGCGGCCACAGCTCCGATAAGCTGTCTCGACAATAGAGGCGTGGAACATGGCCCATTCAGACTCAATGTCCTCCACCTCCCCCCAAAACGTGTTCAGAGTTCTCCCGGAGGTGGGAGTTAAAGCTACATCTCACGGGAGACTCAGACGTCAGACGTTCCCAGCAGACGCTCACATAATGTTTGGGCCTGCCAGGTCTAACCGGCATTCTCCCCCACCATTGGAGCCAACTCTCCACCAGGTAGTGATCAGCTCTGCTCCTCTTTTTACCCAAGTGTCCAAGACATGTGGCCACAGATCAGATGAGACAACAACAAAGTTGATCATTGAACTGTGGCCTAGGGTGTCCTGGTGCTCTTGGTACTTATGCTTGACCATGGTGTTCGTAATGGACAATCCACACAGAAGTGCAACAACAGGACAACACTCGGGTTCAGATCAGTGGGGGTCGTTCCTCCCAACCACACACCTCCAGATTTCACTGACATTGCCCACATGAGCATTGAAGTCCCCCAGCAGAACAAGGGAGTCTCCAGGAGGGGCATTCTCCAGTACCCCCTCCAAGGACTCTAAACAGGGTGTGTATTCTGAACTGCCATTTGGCACTTAAGCACAAACAAGACTCAGAACCCTTCCCCCAACATGTAGGCGGAGGGAGGCTTCCCTCTCGTTCACTGGGGTGAACCTTGACGTACAGGCACCAAGATGGGGGGCAACAAGTGCGCCCAATCCTACTCGGCATCTCTCACCAGGGTCAACTCCAGAGTGGAAGAGTGTCCAACCCCTCTCAAGAAAACTGGTTCCAGAGCCAGAGCCATGCGGCGATGTGAGTCTGACTATTTCTAGTAGGGATGTGGCCGATCCGATCCAGTATTGGTATCGGCCTTCAATACCAGCATAATTTACATATCCGATTTTTCCAATCCAACCTGCAGAGATTTCCAATCCATTATGCATGTTGGCTTCAAACTATGGAACGCATTTCCTGAATGGAGGCGTGTTTCATGAAGCCAGATTAATAAGACCCATCTCACATTCAGGAAATCCATTTCATAGTTTGCAGGCAGCTACAAACTGAGGACTGAGTTAGCAACACTGTGGCTAACAGCTAAGCAACTTTTCATCGAAACATGTCCACTGTATGGAAGTATTTTACACTGGAAACACCACAAAGCAAGACACCAACGTGCAATGTCTGCAGAAGAATGTGCCATTAGTAATTTGTTGCCCCACCTTTGGCTTTTATCACAGCTTTAATTCTCTGAGGAATGAACCTAACAAATGACAAACAGTTGACTTATCAGTCAGGTTCTAGCTGTCTCATTGTGGTGGTCGGATTGGCTTTGTAGGTTGAAGTCTTGTACAGGTAATTTATGATTTCCTGCAGGTCCACAAGAAATTTGTAACTGGATTCAGATCAACTATTTGCCGACCGTGCCTTTGACATTTTTATCTTTGTTGCAGAAACTCTTTCATGTCCTTTGCCCTGTGGCAAGACTGATTTTCATCTTGAAATATGAAGCTATTCTCAGCAAACATTTTAAATTGTAATATAAAAGTGTCCAAATTTACAACAAAAACATTGACATTTATTGAAGATGTATGACTGACATTTCCCCAATCCCCATCCATTACCACTGTCAGGTAAGGACCTGACATGACGCATGCAGATCAACCACAGGTTATTTCTCATTAGCTTGTGGCCACCTTGTTCTTTTCGGTTTGGGCGTTAATGATAGTTTTGCTGACATTTCTAGATATAAATCCCATTAATTTAGGGGATTTCTTACAGTTTGGTCACATACATTGAATCCAGTTTCCACCTACTTGTTCCTCGTTTGTTTAATGTGCATTCTCTGTTTTCAAGACCTACTTTTTATCTTGATTAATCGATGTCTTTCTTGTACTTCCTCTATGCTTTCAGTTTTCTAATTTTATTTGTACTTAGTTTGGAGTTTAAACACAGCTGATGGGGAATGACCAAAACCTTTTGCAACATTCAGGGATAATTTACGTTTCAAAAGAAGTTACATAGTCCTCATGTCTTGTGTTGGAACCATAATTCATGTCTATCTGCTTTGTGTACAGCTCTACAAGGTGTAGCACTTTTTTTAACCTAAGGACTGATTAGAATATTTAATATTTTGTTTTAGTACGACAAATTACAGTGATTCCATTTTTCTTCCCTCTACTTGATCAAAGACTTGAAAGTGCTATGTAACATCATCATTGTACAGTATGTGCCCATACACTGAGAATCTTAGCCCTCTGTTTTTGTCCCATCACACAACAGATACACCAAAGTGTAGCAGCTATTTAAGTGCCCGGGGAGCAGCAGTTAGGGAATAGGTGTTCTGCTCAAGAACACTACGACATGTGGGCATGGTGGGAAATTGAACCTATGATTTTTATTTTCAAAGTTGGATACTCTACCGCTGTTATATGTTTATGCCCCCCCCCCCAAAAAAAAAACAAAAAAAAACAACAAAAAAAAACTGAGTGACAACAATTATATTTATGTATTTTTATTGTTTCTCAGCATTGGATTTTGAAAAATAATAGTTTTATATAAACACTTGAAAGAGTCTCTGTCATGAGGGTGTTTCCATGAATTTTGCAGTAGTTTTGTACGTTCTGGCCCACACAGAGAACTCTTTTATGTTTTATTTTATTTTATTTCAGTTCACCCATCAAGCCACTTGCCATATCTGTGGTTTGGCTGCCAGGAACCTCTGTTGAGCGAGTTATACCTTTCATCCTCTCACAGAAAACATACTCCCACTACTGACATTAAACTGGCCAAGGTCATATTTGCATCCATAGAACAAGCAGGAGAAAAATAGAGGTGACAACAGACATTTTAGCACTGAGTAATAGACAGGAAGTAGTGATGGAGGGGGGTATAGCAGTGATGGAGGGGGGGTAATGAGCAGGAGGAAGTGAAAAAGAGTTGAAGTGAAAGAGAGCAAATAGAGTCTCCACAGAGCTGTCCTTCAAGCTGTTTGCTGCCAAAGAGACTAACAGCCCAGCGGCTGTTTGGACACAATGGCCATCGATCAAAACGACTTGCCAGCTTGCAGGGCAATAATAAAATAAATAAATCTCCTGGTGTTGATGTGGTGACTTGGAGAGCTGCAGGCAAATGGAGCTGCTGCACACAGCATCATTGACGAATTTGTGCTGCTGCTGTGTTTATTTAAATTATAAAACCGAGATATGTGAGATGGCTTACAAGCAGCCTCAGCATCAGTCACTGACCCAGTTTTTCTTCTCGTTTTAACAATAATGAGTTGGTGGTGTGGTTATAATTACTAAATGTGGTAATTACACACTTCAGGTTGAAAGCTAAACTCTGAGAAAAATACCTTATTTGACTGAAAATAATGTGCATCCATCCATTTTATTTTACCTGCTTCTTCTTTCTCGGGTCACTGGTGTCCAGCAGTCACTGTGCAAGAGGTGGGGGACACCCTGGACAGGTCTCCAGTCCATCACAGGGACACATAAGAAACAAACAAGACAAACAACATTCACTCTCTCACTCACACCTAGGGACAATTTAGAGTTATCAATCAGCCTAACATGCATGTTTTTGGTCTGTGGAAGGAAACTGGAGTACCCGGAGAAAACCCACGCATGCACGAAGAGAACATGCCAGAAAGGTCCCCAGCTGGGATTTGAACCGGTGACCTTCTCGCTGAGAGGCAACAGCTCTACCAACTGATCCACTGTGCCGCCTGCAACTAATAAATGATTTATTACAGCTTCTTCTTTCTGTAGGGGTAACCACAGCAGGCGATCTCACATGAAAGATTTGGCAATAGTTTAATGTTAGATGCTCGTCCTGATGCAAACTGGGCTCAAACCTGCAACCTTAAGATTATATGACCACTGCGTTGAAAACCAAGCTAACCTGCAACTAATGTGATGCTTAGAAGAGAAAACAAAAGATATTTAGATAATAACTTAAACCTTTACCAACTTTCTGATTGGTGCAAAATGTGTGAGACAGAAACCAGTTGTTTATTTAGAGCTCAGGCTTTATTTAAATCCTCACACTGCTTTAAGGTCTGATGGTAGTTTCATAACATCAGCTCCAGCACACATTGGGTTTTCCACTCTGCTTTTGTCCAATTCAGACTGAGAATATTCAGGCCAATAGGGGATTTGTCACAGTGTGAAGAGAGAGATGGGCCCAGAAATGCAGACGGACACAAATAAATTGAGTAAAACCACATAATTTAATTATTAAATAAACAAAAGAAAACAAAAGGCTGGCAGATGTGAGAGGGTGGGGCAGGACTATAATAAACTATAATAGTGACACAAAGAAACAATGAGAAACAAACTCAAGAGAGATCCCAAAAGTAACGAAATACAGCAAAACTCACTATATTAGAGAATAACCTTCACATCAATGTGAAGAAGACAAAGGAGATGATTGTGGACTTCAGAAGGAACAAAAACATCTACACCCCCCTGAACATAAGAGGATCTGCGGTGGAAGTGGTCTCCAGCTACAAGTACTTGGGTGTACACATGAATGACAACCTCAGCTGGAGCAACAACACCACCAGCCTGATCAAGAAAGCTCATCAGAGACTCTACTTCCTCAGATGGCTGAGGCGAGCTGGTCTGGGAAGCTCAGTCCTCACCTCCTTCTACAGGTGTGCAGTGGAGAGCATCCTGTGCTCGAGCATCAATGTGTGGCATGGAGGCTGCACAGCTGCAGAAAGAAAAGCTTTGCAGAGAGTGGTGAAGGCTGCACAGAAATCTGTCGGAATCAGCCTCCCCACCATCACAGACATCTACACCTCCAGATGCAGGAAGAGGGCCACCTGCATCATGAAGGACCCCACTCACCCAGCACACACACTTTTTGCCCCACTCCCCTCAGGAAGGAGGTTAAGGAGCATTAAGTGTAGAACCACTAGACTGAGGAACAGCTTCTACCCTGAGGCTGTTAGACTCATGACTCTCTAACTAGAATAATCACTGTGAAAAACCATATCGTGTTGCTGCTGATCTGTTTCATGTTGCTGCTGATCTGTTTCAATGTTGATGTGTTCATGCGTGCACATCTGCTCACAGACTCATGTTCATGATTGTGCTGATGTTCAATGTTTTTATGTTATGAGTGCTTAGTGTATATTTAGTTGATGTTTTTCTTAGTTCATATCTTAGATGTTATTACTGTTTTTCTTATACATTTTATTGTTGGATGTAACTGGGACCCTGTGTACATAATTTCGCTCCACCACATGTACCACATGAGGTGTGAATGACAATAAAGAAACTCTGACTCTGACTCTGATTATACTAAAAACACTTAAAATAAACAGCTCTTTCCAGGAATAATATGTGCAGTATGCAGATCCATCACTGTGCAGACTACAGTGGTCATTTATAAAAGAGTTGTATGCCATAGCTTTGAACTAAGATCACCTAACAGAAAAAAAATATTTTGTTTTAGTTGTAGCTTATTGGTCAACTCTTGAAAATAACAATGTGAAAAATGTTGGAAATAACTCTCAGCTACTAATTTACCTTCTATGTATAAACTGACTGATGCATAGCCATTTTTGTGTTGGTTAATGTTGAGATATTAAGATTGATTTACTCTAAAATTAAATTATTCATAGATGCACATCCAATGGTGATTACTTTCTGAGAGTTGCATTAATGTCTGTGCAGTAGATTATGAGTGACACTGCCTGGACAACAAAGGTCATAGTCTTTATATTTAGTTGGATCGTCTTTAGCTTTGAATACAGAACACATTCTCTGTTGCATCATTTCCGCAGGCTTCTGCAGTGTCACATTTATTTTTTGCCAAGATCTTGTAATGATGACGGGAGATTTGGACCACTACTCAAAGCCTTCTCCAGCACAGCCAAAAGATTCTCAGTGGGGTTCAGACCTGGACTCTGTGGTGGTCAATCCTCAATCCATGTGTCAAAATGTCTCATGCTTCCTGAACCACTCTTGCAAATTTTGCATCCGATGAATCCTGGCATTGTCATCTTAAAAGATGCCCATGCCATGAGAGAAGAAAAAAAATCACTGATTAAATAATCTGAACCTTCTGTATAATCAGGCAGTCAGGTGACCTCATTCTTTGGACACATACTGTTGATGAACTTAGACCAGACCAACTGCAGCAACCCCAGGTAATAGACTTCCCCCACATGTTTGTACAGTAGGCACTAGGCATAGTCCAACATTTTTCAGTCAGGTCATCTGATCAAAAAAAAAAAAAAAAGAAACTGTCCAGATGACCTGACTGAAAAATGTTGGATTGTATACCTGGCAATGGTGGGATGTAACTAAGTACAAATACTTCATTACTGTATTTAAGTACATTTTTCATGTATCTGTACTTTACTTAGGTAGAGTTAAATGTGCGTACTTTATACTTTTACTCACTACATTTTACATCAAGGATCTGTACTTTCTACTACACTACATTTCTAGAATGCGTTGCATTACAAGTTACATTCATGTTGTGGCTTTTTGATTTGTTTGTTACTTTGAAAGTAACCAATGGTGAGAGGGGAGCTGGTCCATTGAATCACTGCAAAGTGGGCAGGTAACGTTAGGCCTGCCTTCAAGAAGAGATGGGCCAATTACATATATTCTAGTATATATGTCACTGAGCTGGGTGCAACCGCAGCACCGCTAACACACCCAAAATGTATTCCACCACAAGAGTCAGCCAGAAGATATGCTCCACCCATGGCCTTATTGAAAGACTGCTCAGTACAACAGGACAGAGTCACTCTCCAAAAAGAGCCAGATTGGACTCAAAAATCTTTGAAAACCAACTTCTTCTGAACTTGAACAAGACATTCTTGCTGCAATATTAAAATGTGTCAGTTCATGGGATGTTAGGACAGGAGACAAGACATGTCTCCAAATGGCTCGACACTCGGGTCAAAGTTTTAAAAATGGTGTCAGGAAGTTAAAATATTGTTCAATATTGACCCATTACAAGGTTGAATAGACAGTATTTTAACTAGAGTTGACAAACTGGAGTTGAAATATCAGTGGAAATGATCAGAGCCTATTCCTTTGTTAGTTGTGTCTAATGCCCCTTTTGTTCAGACAGACATCTTTTACTTATATGTTTTTACTGCAGTTTAAATGACACATGGGTTTTGCTTTGTGTTAAATAGAAACTTTCAAAGGTATAATCATTCCTCTTTCTTATTTTGCTGAATTACATTTAACTCTGCATGTCATCCCTGAAATTCTGACGCACAGAATCACAAGTCCAAGTGTGAACTGTGTCACAGAGTAAACACAATAAAAACATGTATTATCTGCAGCATTGTTCATTAAAATGGCTCAACACTATTAATGTAATACAGAAAATGGTAGGCACACTTAAAGATATTGTAGACCATTGCATTAGGTAATACATTCAGCAAGTACTTTTACTTTTAATACTTTAAGTATTTTAAAAGCAAGTACTTATGTACTTTTACTTAAGTAAAAATGTTAATCTGGTACTTCTACTTTTACTAGAGTGCATTTTTGTCCGTTTATTTGTACTTTTACTTAAGTACAGTGTTTGAGTACTTTCCCCACCATACCTGGATTATTGAGCATGGACTTTGTTGCACTATGCATAGGTGCTTCACTTTAGCCGGCTCTCTTATTACCCTCTGACCTTCCAGATTTAATAATGCATTGAACAGTTCTCAGCTCCTTAGATGTTTTTCTGCTTTATGCGTGTCAATATGTTGACTCTTCTTAAACAAATTAACTTCTTTTCCACCACCACAGGATTGGTCTTTTGACATGTTTGTTTGACAAATGAGAAGCTACTTGCTGCATCAGTGAGAGATAAATACAGTGCCTTGCGAAAGTATTCGGCCCCCTTGAACTTTTCAACCTTTTGCCACATTTCAGGCTTCAAACATAAAGATATAAAATTTAAATTTTTTGTGAAGAATCAACAAGTGGGACACAATCGTGACGTGGAATGAAATTTATTGGATGTGTCAAACTTTTTTAACAAATAAAAAACTGAAAAGTGGGGCGTGCAATATTATTCGGCCCCCTTGCGTTAGTACTTTGTAGCGCCGCCTTTTGCTGCAATTACAGCTGCAAGTCACTTGGGGTATGTCTCTATCAGTTTTGCACATCGAGAGACTGAAATTCTTGCCCATTCTTCCTTGCAAAACAGCTCGAGCTCAGTGAGGTTGGATGGAGAGCGTTTGTGAACAGCAGTCTTCAGCTCTTTCCACAGATTCTCGATTGGATTCAGGTCTGGACTTTGACTTGGCCATTCCAACACCTGGATACATTTATTTGTGAACCATTCCATTGTAGATTTGGCTTTATGTTTTGGAGCACTTTCTTGTTGGAAGATAAATCTCTGTCCCAGTCTCAGGTCACTTGCAGACTCAAACAGGTTTTCTTCCAGAATGGTCCTGTATTTGGCCCCATCCATCTTCCCATTAATTCTGACCATCTTCCCTGTCCCTGCTGATGAAAAGTAGGCCCAAACCATGATGCTGCCACCACCATGTTTGACAGTGGGGATGGTGTGTTCAGGGTGATAAGCTGTGTTGCTTTTACGCCAAACATATCTTTTTGTATTGTGGCCAAAGAGTTCGATTTTGGTTTCATCTAACCAGAGCATCTTCTTCCATATGTTTGGTGTGTCTCCCAGGTGGCTTGTGGCAAACTTTAAACAACACTTTTTATGGATATCTTTGAGAAATGGCTTTCTTCTTGCCACTCTTCCATAAAGGCCAGATTTGATTGTTGTCCTATGGACAGACTCTCCCACCTCAGCTGTAGATCTCTGCAGTTCATCCTGAGTGATCATGGGCCTCTTGGCTGCATCTCTGATCAGTCTTCTCCTTGTTCAAGATGAAAGTTTAGAGGGAAGGCCAGGTCTTGGTAGATTTGCAGTGGTCTGATACTCCTTCCATTTCAATATGATTGCTTGCACAGTGCTCTTTGGGATGTTTAAAGCTTGGAAAATCTTTTTGTATCCAAATTCGGCTTTAAACTTCTCCACAACAGTATCTCGGACCTGTCTGGTGTGTTCCTTGGTCTTCATGATGCTCTCTGTGCTTTGAACAGAACCCTGAGACTATCACAGAGTAGGTGCATTTATACAGAGACTTGATTACACACAGGTGGATTCTATTTATCATCATCAGTCATTTGGGACTGTGGGAATTCCAGCCTTTTGCTCAACAGCTCTTCTCCACTAGAGGGCGCCAACAAAGATACACCTGAGATCCATTGAGGTATAACGATCAGCAGAAGTATAAGTACCAGCTGAGGACTTCATTCTACGCTGCTGCATTGTCTGCCTTTGGTAGTAAGCTCCTGGCTTGAACATTTGCTCTTTGTGCTTTAAAATTATTAATCTTTGTGCTCATGCTACAGCTCTGACCTCTGTGTTTCACCTACATCCTGGATCTCATGATAATTACTCTCGACCCTTCCTGGACTCATCTCAAGCTGCTCCTTGCCTTCCACCACTTGCTCACGTACACAGGTTCTCCTGGAAACCTTTTTGGACATCCACTGACTGACCTCCTTATCCTACAGTAAGAACTACTTCTCTGGACATTTTACTGCCCTTGAGATTTCTCCTGGCCTGCTTTAACTTTGCTCCTTGCTCTCCAGGGTTCCAGCCTCTCCCCGGATAGTTATCTCACCAATATCATTGTTTTCACTTTTGTAAATAAACACTGTTTAACTTTCCCTGGTCAAAGTCTGTTTGCTTTTGGTCAGTATTTATCTGGGTGTTAGAAACCTTACAGGGACAACATTGGATCGTTCATAGATCCTCATTGAACTTCTGGAGTGAGTTTGCTGCACTGAAAGTAAAGGGGCCGAATAATATTGCACGCCCCACTTTTCAGTTTTTTATTTGTTAAAAGAGTTTGACACATCCAATAAATTTCATTCCACTTCACGATTGTGTCCCACTTGTTGCTGATTCTTCACAAAACAATAAAATTCTATCTCTTTATGTTTGAAGCCTGAAATGTGGCAAAAGGTTGAAAAGTTCAAGGGGGCCGAATACTTTCGCAAGGCACTGTATCTTGTTGCCAGCTAAACCAGGACCACTCATGCAGTAATTATCCACTGAAAGACTTGTTTGCTTAACTAAATCTAGGTGCTGACCATTTTTGACCAGGCAGTGTATTTTACTAACAAAAAAACCCCAAAAAAACAGACTGACTCCAAATGTTTCAAACTTTTAAGAAAAAATCTTGATCAATCAACACTCAAAGTATTTGTAATAAATGGCAGCCAGCATCTAAATGTACCTTCAGTTGGATTGACTGCAGAAGTTAATAAGTGGTGTATGTCCATCCATTTATTACTTTTTGAGCATTTAATAAAAATCCATCCAGCGGTTCATGAGATATTTTGCTAACAGACAGAGAAATGCTTGAAACCTAGTAGACAAAAACTATATAACCCACTTTTTGCCTTTCTGCTGCAGGCAGTAATCAATGTATTACTATAGACTTTAATCCCACTGAGGGTTACGTAAGGGATGGTAGCTGCTTCTCATGTGAGCATGTGTTTATCTCTCCGCTGCAGCTGAGGTGCATTGCCCACACACTCACAGGCAGAACATATGCTGCACACAGAGACACACAAATGTTTCAACAGAAAAGCAGCACCGAGATGAGATAATGAAGCAGGTTATAGAAAAGGGGAAGCAGAAACTAATCCTGTTTGAGCACAAAGCAGCAAGATATTTCACAAAAATGAGGTCTACAACAGATAAAGGATTAATGGATGAAAGAGAACAGAGAAAAGACACAACCTTTAAATGAGCAGTCATCACAAACCGACCCTAAATGAGCCTATTAGCAAGACTCACTCCATCCATCTGCTTTAATAAACTGCTTTTTTTTTTTGTGAAAACCATCTAAAAACGAGGAATAGCTGAATAAAAAGAAAATTCATGTCCTATTTTTTTTTTACTTGTGGTTTCTTTTTGGCCCAATCTCACTCTGGAGGGACACAAAAACCAGCGATAGCTTTGTCACATTTTCATTAACACCCAAATCAACACTAATTAACACTATGGTTTAACACAGAGGAACAGAAAGCCTCCCCCTGTCCTATTTTTTTCTCACTTTTTCACATTTTCAGAGTGAAAAAGGCATTAGTTGGTATAAACTGAATAAGCACCTCTTACACACACCCCCTCATCCTTCGAGCAAGATCATTTAGATTTAAATTAAAAAGCAGTGAGTCCAATCCGTCAGAGTTTTCATTTAAAAAAAAAAAACTTCCTCCACTTCTCTCTGTGCAGCGTGCGGCAAGCTGACGGGCATCAGCGATCCCATCACTATCAAGACATCTGGATCTAGGTTTGGCTCCTGGATGACTGACCCGCTGGCACCTGAAGGAGATACTCGGGTATGTGTGACAGTTCTTTTCCAGAAAGCTAACAAACCTAATGTGTCTGCTTGTTCTTATGAGAAAACTGATCAAAAAACATAGTCCCTCATTTCCCCCCTGAGGGTCATTAGGGTCTCTGTTGATCTGGACCACCTGAGACACGTTCTGGTCACATTCATGAATGTGTGAAACTCATTGGGGATTAGATTCAAACTACATTGTAAGTTATACAAAATTAAAGTTGAAATGCCACCCCTCGCACCCAACTCCATTTAAACCCAAATGACCCTCAAGATGGAGGGAAAGGAAAGTGATTTGCATGGGAGTTTAGCTCTCATATATGGAGCTAATTGCAGCAGTTTAAAATGTTAGAATTTTGCTCTTTTCAGTCTGATATAAGAAACCTCTTCAAATGAAAAGTGAGACATATTTAACAAGAGTAACACATATGGCACATTACAGTATATGCCCACCAACAAACTACCATACAGATTACAACAATCAACGGTCCAAACAAGCTTAAAACCTTGTATAACCTTTAACCTTCATTTACAACCTTGACCATAGAGCTGTCATGATGCGAATAGTATGTGTGACACTGTCGCTGGTGCAAATGTTTATCAAGTTTCAGTGGATAAGATGTTATGGGCTTTTACGTCCACCAAGATACAACATATTTGAGGACACGAGACAAAAATTGAGGGTTCAAAGAAAGATTTTATTTTTAGACTCTCCTGATCCTTTGGGTTGGTTCACCTGCTTTTGATTCTCTGTGAAGAGAAAAAAGAGAGAGTTAAATGCCCTCAATTACCCGTGTCCCAAAAAAGAACAAAACCCCAAAGTATTAACTGAAAGTTGGACCTGGTGAGTCAATTACACAGAACAAAACGGTACAGCAGGGGGCCAACCCTATACAGGGCAGTCAAACCCCCTACTTAGTACCGGACTAGAGCAAAAAACTCAAAATGCAAAATAAAGATCGAAAACAGGACTACCGATCCCACCAGGCCAAAATTGCAACGAAAAAACGAGCAAACGAATAAGTCCTAGCAGAACTACCTCATGACAGTCAGCTGCGGCCTGCAGCAACTGGAGATGTGCGCACTGCGCCAAGACGCACACCGGCAGTGGCAGAGCGAGCGGAAGTGAGTGGGAAAAAAAACGGGCTCTCTAACATGTCGAAACCCAGCCTATTTATAGGCGGACCAGCAGCGCCATCAATTAACGTAATCACTACTGATTATCAAAGATTAGAATTATCCCCTCTTCAAAATATATTAACAAAATATCATTCGTTTAAAGTCTATAAACAAAGAAATCGGAAAAAGATAGAAAAAAATAATTATAATGTGCCCAAAGCACATAACACCCCCACCCAAAGACTCTGAATGGGGAGTGATTTAATCGCTCAGAAAAAAAACCTCAACCCATTCAGAGAAAAAGAAACCTAGGACTAAAGTCGTGAGAGTGCGTTGGCCACTACGTTGTCCTTACCACGAACATATTTGACAGCAATGTTAAATGATTGAAGCCGTAGAGACCAGAGCCCCCACATGGTCCACACAATCTTCCATTTGAGGCAGTGGATAACAATCCGGCTTAGTCACCCCATTTACCTTCCTGAAGTCAGTACAGTAACGGTCCTCCCCATTGGCTTTAATGGTCAGGAGGCATGGCGAACTCCACTCACTACTGCTTGCAACAGCAAGTCCATGTTTCACCATGTACTCCACCTGCGTCTTCAAACGGCGTCGCTTGTCCGGGTTCACTCTGTAAGGGCGTTGTTTAATAGGCTTGGAATCACTAACATCAATATCATGGCTGAGCGCACGAGTCTGAGTGGGAATGTCTGCAAACAGTGACCTATACGACTATATCAAATTAATGATATCAGCCTGCTTGGAAACATCAAGGTGAGACGGTAAGAGAGGTAAGTTTTTCAACACCTCTGAATTCGGAAATTTCCCTTCCTTGACAGCTGGGGAAAAGATATCCTCTTCAGGTTCAGTACTGGACAGCTCCTCCTGTGCGTCCGCACTGTCCCATCGACTGCGTCAGCTCGCTCACTGAAGACAACGTCACCTTCAGGTTCAGCACTGGACAGCTCCTCCCGTATGTCCGCACCTGCCCCAACGACTGCATCAGCTCGCTCACTGAAAACACAGCTGACAGTTTTCTTCACAGAGGGTGCACGCTCGATATAAGGCTTCAGCATATTAATATGGCATAGGCGTGATTGTCGCCACTGATCAGGAGTAGAGATCAGATAATCTTGATCTCCGACCTTCCTCCTGATCATATAAGGGCCACTGTAGCGTGCTTGTAAGCTGGAGCCAGGAACTGGAAGTAACGCTAAAACCTTTTCACCAGGCTCAAAAATTCTCATATTTTGTCAAATAAAGACTTCATTTTAGCCTGTGCTGTCTTAAGATTCTCTTTAGCTATCTCGCACGCACGGCTTAGTTTCAGTCGAAAGTTACTGACGTAGTCCAGTAAATTTTGGTCAGTTTTTTCACACAACCACTTCTCTTTTAATAGCCTTAAAGGACTACGAACCGTGTGAGCAAAAACCAAGTCCGACGGGCTAAACCCCAAAGACTCCTGAACCACCTCCCGTATAGCAAAGAGTTGTAAATGTACACCTTCATCCCAGTCTTTTTCGAACTCCAAACAGTAGGTGCGCAGCATTGTTTTTAAAGTTTGATGAAAACACTCGAGTGCGCCCTGACTTTCTGGGTGATACGTGGTGGAGCGACAGTGCTTTATATCTAGTTGATTTAAAACCTGTGCAAATACTTTGGACATAAAGTTAGACCTTTGGTCAGTTTGCACAACCCCAGGTAAACCGAACAATGAAAAAAACTTGGTTAACGCCTTCACAACTACTGGCGTAGATATTTTACACACCGGAAAAACCTCTGGAAAACAAGAAGAGGTACACATCACTGTCACCAAGAACTTATTCCCCCCTTTTGTTTGAGGTACCGGTCCAACATAGTCAACTAATACTCGTTCAAATGGTTCAGCGACGGATGGAATGGGATACAAAGGAGCGGGTGGAATCGTCTGATTTGGCTTTCCAGATACTTGACAGAAATGACACCACTTACAGTAGTGCACGACATCGCTCTTTAAACCCGGCCAAAAGAACTGGCACAATATGTGATCATAGGTTTTTCTAATGCCCAGATGACCGGCTAATGGATTATCATGCGCTAACCGCAAAATTTCTGAATGATATGCGGCTGGAACAACAATCTGTTTAACAATACTCCACTCTTCGACAGGAGAGACATTTAAAGGCATCCATTTACGCATCAAAAGCCCATCGTTCAAGAAATAACCGTTAGAAATTGAGTCCATCTCACCAGGTACCACATCGTTAAACAAAGGTGCCAAGCTTTCATCAGATTTCTGGAGCTCCATCAGCTGCTGTCTAGACAATGACAGAGCATCGCCTCTAATATGTCCCTCTCCATATTTCCCTTTAATTGGACATGTTCAGAGTCAGCGTTGCACAAAAAAACTGTCACTAAAGTCCAAGTCATCTTTATTTTCTACTTCTTGACACCTAAGTGCAGCACGCGTAACTGCGCAAGACGTGAACACGTCTGGGAATGTACGAGCCAGCTCATCTGGGCCGGAGCACAAAATCGGAACGGGTATAACATCCGGGGTAACTAATACACAACCCCCAGCCAAGTCATTGCCCATGATCATGGAGACGCCCGCTATAGGAAAGCTAGGGCGCACCCCAACCACAGCGTCACCAGACCACAGCTCAGACTGGACCACGACTTTGTGCAGAGGAACACCAATGTCTTGCATGTCAAAGCCATGAACTGGCACATCCGAACCCATCGCAGTGTCTTCACTTAACTGTAATATGCCCTCCAAAATAAAAGACTGAGAGGCAGCGGTATCTCGCAATATTTTTACAGGAATTTTCTCACCAGAAGGAGCCACAGAAACAAACCCATCCATAATGAAAGGCCTAAAATCATTATATTCACAAGGCCTTTGTGTTGAAGGTGACTGAGTAAAGTGATTTATAGTTTTAATTAGAGCAACCGGCTTGGTGTTCTTCTTCTTTAAAACCGGGCAATTGGCCACAATGTGTCCCCTCTTCTTACACTAAAAACACATTACATTAGTCTTTAAATCCAGTGCTTGATCAGGCCTACTTTCAACGCCACTGACTGCAGCAGGTATATCAGATTCTACGTGAGAAATAGTTTTTATGCAGTCCTTGCTGTTATTTTCAGATTTGTCAAATTTATGAAAAACATGTGTGCGCTCGAAATTACTTTTGTGCGTTAACATGTACTCGTCAACGAGCACCGCAGCTTTCGACACATCTGACACTTTATTTTCATTCAAGTAGGTGGCAACTCTTTATGGCAAGCTGTTTTTAAAGTCTTCCATCAAAACGAGCTGCTTAAGTTGAGCAAAGTCATTAACATTTTTAGCAGCATACCAACGATCAAAGATAATTTCATCTCTGACAAAATCCACATAAGTTTGATTATAGCGTTTTTTTTAATGAGCGAAACTTCTGGCGATAAGCTTCAGGTACCAGTTCATACGCCCACAAAATAGTGCCTTTAACTTTGTCAAAATCAAGGCTATCCGCCACTGACAGAGACGCTTAAGCCTCCTGTGCTTTTCCACTTAGTGCACACTACAGTAACAAAGTCCACATTTCTCTAGGCCATTGAAGTGCGAGTGCCACTCTTTCAAACAACGTGAACTATTTATCAACGTCTCGCTCATTGACAGGAGGAACCAAGCAAACATTTTTACTAACATCAAAATCCTTTGATTGAGCTTGTGACAACCCAGCACCAAGCTCGAGTTCTTTCAAACACATTTCAGCCTGAATCTCTAGTTTTCGTTGTTCAAAATACAGCTCCTTCTCTCTCAAAGCAAGCCGTCCTAATTTAACTTCTAGTTCCTTTAAACAAACCGGATCATCTGGCAACCAAGCCCGTGATGGAGACCCCACAGGACTTTTTGGTAAAATTGTAGCAGGAAAAACCCCAATCTGAACTAGTGCTGCCAACAACTCAGCCTCAACTGTTCCTCTTTTAGAATGTTTGTTTACGTTAACCTTGAAATGTTTGGCTACTAACAGTAACTGATCCTTCGTGCATTTACTCAAGGCCTCCAATGTGGGCTTTTCAACAAACTCATCCAGGCTAAACTCCATGTCTTCACCCTAAAATCAAACCACACTTAATTACAACAGCCTATGCACCAACAAGCTACAACAACACCACACCCAAATGTCCTAATTAAACCACCACAACGCCAGCTGTGCCAAAATGCACAGAAAAACCAGCTTAATCACTATAAATCCAAAAACAGTCTCAGGACACGACTAGTTGCCAAAGGTAAGCCTTGTTTAACGAGCCCCCATAAATATGTTATGTCCACCAAGACACAACATATTTGAGGACATGAGACAAAAATTGAGGGTTCAAAGAAAGATTTTATTTTTAAACTCTCCTGATCCTTTGGGTTGGTTCACCTGCTTTTGATTCTCTGTGAAGAGAAAAGAGAGAGAGTTAAATGCCCTCAATTACCCGTGTCCCAAAAAAAGAACAAAACCCCAAAGTATTAACTGAAAGTTGGACCTGGTGAGTCGATTAAACAGAACAAAACGGTACAGCAGGGGGCCAGCCCTATACAGGGCCGTCGAAGCCCCTACTTAGTACCAGACTAGAGCAAAAAACTCTAAATGCAAAAGAAAGATCGAAAACAGGACTACCGATCCCACCAGGCCAAAATCGCAATGAAAAAAACGAACAAACGAATAAGTCCTAGCAGAACTACCTCATGACAGCCTGGAGACGTCAGATGCAGCCTGCAGCAACTGGAGACGTGTGCACTGCGTCAAGACGCACACCGGCGGTGGCAGAGCGAGCAAAAGCGAGTGGGGAAAAAAATGGGTTCTCTAACATGTCGAAACCCAGCCTATTCATAGGCGGACCAGCAGCGCCATCAATTAACGTAATTACTACTGATTATCAAAGATTACAATCATCCCCTCTCCAAAATATATTAACAAAAGATCATTCGTTTAAAGTCTATAAACAAAGCAATCAGAAAAAGATAGTAAAAAATAATTATAATGTGCCCGAAGCACATAACATGGGCAAGAAAAGCAAATAACTTGTGAAAACTTTGACCTATATTTGTGACGTTGAGCTTAAAGCTGGATTGTATGTGACAATCCATTTCATGATTCATATGTGTCCATGCATTTCATGTTACATTAAATTAATTTGAGCAGATCAGATGTAGGCCAGACAGAAAGCTTACGAATGCAGATGCAACAATACAAAGACTACACCATATCACTTCTGTCTTTGGACAGGTGAAGAACAAAACATCAAAAGTATATTTATCTTACAAAAACTTTTCCACATCTCAAATAACTGAGAATCTACATCAATTATTGTCAAAGTTTGTGTAATAGTTTGATTATTTTCACTGATCAGATCATCTATTAGCTGAGACACCAGTAGGCGCTTGAGAGACCAAGGTGAGGCGAGGGACCAAGGCGAGGCGAGAGACCAATGCGAGGCGTGGCACCAAGACGAAGCGAGAGACCAAGGTGAGGCATGGGACCAAGGTGAGGCGTGAGACCAAGGCAAGGCGTGAGACCAAGGCGAGGCATTGGACCAAGGCGAGGCGTGGGACCAAGGCGAGTTGAGAGACGACGGCGAGGCGTGGGACCAAGGCGAAGTGAGGGAACAAGGCAAGGTGTTGGACCGAGGCGTGAGACCAAGGCGATGCGTGGGACCAAGGCGAAGCGAGGGACCAAGGCGAGGCGTGGGACCAAGGCGAAGCGAGGGACCAAGGCAAGGCGTGAGGCCAAGGCGAGGCATGGGACCAAGGCGAGGAACCTGGAAGAGGTGAGGAGTGGACCCGAGGTGAGGGACCTGGACGAGGCGAGGCATGTGACGGGCTGTGTGTAGCGTGGGGGCTGCGTGCAGTGTGGGATCCACCTCGGGGGCTGCGTGCAGTGTGGGATTCACCTCGGGGGCTGGATCTTCTGCGACAGGATCTGGAGCAAGCATGGACGGTGGGTCTACAGAGGCAGGGTCTTCTGGTGCTGGTGTTGTCAGGTGCTAGAGCAGGGGCTGAGTCCCTGGAACCTTTATGCTGTTGACCCTTGCCGAGGTGGTGATGGTGTGGTCCAGGATTGGGCCGGGGCTCCTCCTTGGATTCAGTGCCTTCCTCGGATATTGACTCTGCAGCCAGGAAGCCAGGGACTTGTTCTGCAGCTGGGGTGTGACAGGAGGTTCAGGATCTGAACCTGGACACGGAACTGGTACTGAGGCAGAGTCATGCTCTATTTTCAAAGTTCTGAGTCCAGTAAGAAGCTGCTGATATCCAGGATGCTGGATTAAACCAGGTTGGGATAATAGAAACTTTTCGGCAAGGGCGAGTACAGTATCTAGACAGTTCGGTTTATTTTTAGCAGAAAAAGGAGGCTTTGCAGAGTTTGGTTTATTTGAGATAATTCATGGGGTTGGAGCTGAGAAGTCTTGGGGCTAGTTTTGTGATGAGCTCTATTCAGGGGCGAGGGGTCAAGATCCGCCCTCACCGAAAACCTTGGAGGTGAGGCGATGGGACCTGCCCCCATGGAGACACCGGGACCAGGTTCAGGAAGCTCAGTCTCGCCGGACTGAGCAGTAGCAGCTCGGAGCGATGGGGAAGCATCGGTCTCTGCTCTCACTGGAACCCAGGGAGGTGAGGCAACAGAATTCGTCTCCACTGCAGCACCAGGAATGTCTTCTGGAAGCTCGGCTCTACCGAGCCAAGTCGGAAACGTGGAAGGTGCCGGAACGAGCGCCATGGACCGCTTCCAGGTTCGATTTCTGCTGCTCCGGCGGCGCCGAGAAGGCTGATGGGCAAGAATGGAGCAGAGCTCGTCCTCCGGCTCTGCGTCTTCTCCTGACGTCCACCCCGAATAGCCGAACGGAGCTGAGGATGAGGAGGAACTGTAATCGTGGCTCTTTTCTTCGAGGACCAGGAGGGGAGAAAGCAGGATTTCCACCTCCTGGCAGTAACTTCTTTGTGCCGGCACGAGTTGGATCTGGAAACTGCCACACCAGAACACGATGTCCTCCATCTGCGTGGGCTCAAGAGAACAGGTAAGCGAGGTCGAGGAATTCTGTCTGCTGGTTTCTGATTTTGGTTGGTGCATACTATCAGGATTTTCAGGCTGAGCTGAACAAGAACGAACCCATGTGTAGGCAGGACGCAGAGGCCAGGACGTAAAATAATAATCACTTTAATAATCAAAAATAAATAACTGACGTGGCAGCAAAACTCACAGACAGGATCAGGTCAGAGTTATACATGGATCACAGGAGACAAACCAGGGGCTTTACCAGACGATGCACCGACAATGACTGAGACACAGACCAGAGCTTATATACACACAGACTAGATGAGACATATTACAAACACCTGGATGACACGCGGGTGGAACTGATCGGGGTAATTACTGAGAGACACTAGGGAGTATAGACACAGCGAGACTGACAGAAGGATACCATCCTTACAGGATGTCAAGGTACACTACTCCAATCTAGGCAGAAAGATGAAGTCAGTATTTCACTCTGCTGTGATTATTGATGACACATTGTGAAAAATCCCTCAAAAGATGTTTGTAATTTTTTTATTTATTTTTTTTTGGGGGGGGGGGGGGGGCATTTATTATGTCCTAAAGATCTACAACAACATTTTGAATGTTCCTTGATTTATCTTTTGTAATTTTAGAGCAAACGTAAACATGGTTGATCTCAAAACACCATCCCACACAAAGCACTATTATATTCCATCCATCCATCCATCCATCCATTATCTTTCCTGCTTCTTTACTCGTTTCTTCCTTTGTTTCTATCTATCTATCTATCTATCTATCTATCTATCTATCTATCTATCT
>NC_056515.1:6877395-6883853 GCF_014905685.2 Nematolebias whitei
ATCTATCTATCTATCTATCTATCTATCTATCTATCTATCTATCTATCTATCTATCTATCTATCTATCTATCTATCTATCTATCTATCTATCTATATATCTATCTATCTCTTCATTTCATCACAATCTTCTATCCTGAGCAAGTACACTGGCAACAGTGGAAATGAAAAACTCACTTTTAACAAGAAGAAACCTCCAGCAGAATCAGACTCAGGATGGGCAGCCATCTGCCTTGAAAAGATGGGGATGAAGTAGACAGGAAAGAAACACAAACAAACATAGCATGATTGGTCTAGTTGTGGTTTGTATGGGAAGAATGAAAATGAAAAACACTTTATTGATAGTATTAATTACAAATACAAACATTAAGAACAGAGAGGAAAAAAGATGACAGTGAAGGACAGTGGTCATTTTGTTCTCCAGCAGTCTAAGTCTATAGCAGCATACCGTAACTAAAGCATAGCTCTAGAAACCCAAGTCAACTCCAACAATTAGATTCATCAAGAAGAAACATGTTTGGCTTTGTCTTAAACGCAAACAGTGTGTCAGAATCATGGACAGAAATAAAAGCTGTTTTCACAAGAGCGGGGCATGATAACTGAACACTTTGGCTCCCATTCTACAACTCTGGGAACCACTAGTAAACATATGGTCTGAGAATGAAGCACTCTGTTAGGAAAATATGAGCTGTAAAATCTTTGATATACAGTAAATAGGAAATTTGCTGTTGATACATTTATGTTATAAACATGATTTTAAATTGTATTCTGAAATTTACAGAAGATCAATGGACAAAAGATAAAATTGTATAAATACAATTTCTCTTTGTAACCCTCATCAGAACTCTAGCTGAAGCTTTTTTGATCAACTGAAGACTTTTTAATTAGTTTTTGGATACCCAGATTATAAAAAGTGCCAATAATTTAGTCTAGAAGTGATACATGCATAGACCATTTTTTTCCACCTCAGTTTAGGACATGAAGTTTCTAATTTGAGTAATATTGCAGAGATAGATAAAATCAATCCTGATAACCATCCTAATGTAGCATTTAAATTACATATCCTGGTTTTAAAAAAATGTGAACGTTCAAAAACACAATAACAATAATCATACAGAAAATGTGGAATGCTGCAAGTGTTGAAAGGTCATGTGAAAATATTTTTAAATTATTACAATATCAGATCAAATGGATAACAGAAGTGGCAGTGTGGGCAAACTACTGGTCTCGTAAGTTGTGGCTTACTGATATAAATTAAAATTTAAAGTCTACGTGTTGCATGCAAAAAGTCAAACTCTTAAAATTTAAACTAATACATTATGAACAGAACAAATGTGAAATATATTTTTTTCATTTACCCTTTATTTATACAGGTAGTCTCATTGAGCCACGAGAACATATTTTCAAGAGAGACCTGTTTAGGGAGCAGATGGTGGGTTAAGGGCCTTGCTCATGGGCCCAAAGTGGGGCGAATGAGGGTGGGGCAAATGTGGGTGCTTCACCTACCCCACCCACATTTTTGATGTTGTCAGTACCGGGGCGTGAACCGTCGATCTTCCGATCGCAGGCACATCTCTCTAACCTCTGCGCCAGCACTCCCCCCTTTTTGAATGAAAAAAATATATATTTTTTTCAACCTTTATTTATACAGGTTAGTCTCATTGAACCTTGAGGACTCATTTACTGTACAATAAAGACCTGTTTTATATACCAGCTCTCCCTGACTCCTCATGCCTTGCAGCTGTCATCTAGGCCTTTTGTATTCAGAAACTGACAGATTTTATTTTGTCAGCTCACTGAAAAATAGCATCATTAATTGGGATGCTTGTTGGTAATGTGGTCTGATTTTTTTATTTGTATTTTGCATTCAAGGCTTTGACACTCACAACGCTTCACTGACCAGTAATGAGATTTTGAGATTTGAAGTAGTTTAATACTTTAATTACCCTTTAATTAAATTTAAGTTTTTGTTTTTTCTTGATCATTAGGTCTGGTATATGGATGGTTACCACAACAATCGCTTTGTCCGGGAGTACAAGTCTATGCATGACTTCATGACGTCAGATAACTTCACATCCCATCGGCTGCCCCACCCATGGTCAGGAACAGGTCAGGTGGTCTATAATGGCTCCATCTACTTCAACAAATTTCAGAGCCACGTTATCATCAAGTTTGATTTCCGCACCTCCTCCATCAGCAAATCCCGACAGATTGACAATGCTGGCTTCAGTAATGCATATCACTATGCCTGGGGAGGCCATTCTGACATTGATCTAATGGTGGATGAAGGAGGCCTATGGGCTGTCTATGCCACAAACCAGAATGCTGGTAATATTGTCATCAGTAAGCTGAACCCCAACACTCTGCAGATCATCAAGAGCTGGACCACCAACCACCCTAAAAGAAGTGCTGGTGAGTCTTTCATGATCTGTGGCACGCTTTACGTCACCAATGGCTACTCAGGTGGCACCAAAGTCTACTACGCCTACTCTACCAACTCGTCTACGTACGAGTACATTGACATTGCCTTCCAAAATAAGTACTCGCATATCTCCATGCTAGACTACAACCCACGGGACCGTGCCCTGTATGCTTGGAACAATGGACACCAGGTTCTGTATAACGTGACGCTGTTCCACGTCATTCGCTCACAGGAACTGTAACCAACATAGATTGAATGAATACATGAGTTTTGTCTGCATAAAATGTACCATATCCCCAGTTTATCTGCAAAACAAAGAACCTTCTATTAAAATTATCAATTTAATAATGTCAAATTAATAGAGACTGCATCATGAACTGAATGTGCATATGGATAAAAAATCTACAACTGGGGGGTTTCTTTCTAATATGTAATTTATTCATTACAGAAAAAAAAACAATGTGATATTAGTTAAAATCAAAGAATATTAGATGATTGTAAGAAAAACTAACAGATTTGTAAATAAAAGTCTCAATATGACTTATGAATTTAATAGATATACTTAGAAGACTTTATTACGATAGTTACCTTTATATTCAAAGTATTTAATTTTGGAATGAAACTACCTTCGTTGGTCATATAGAAAATGATTGTAAAAGTAAAATATATCAGATGTAAAAGAATAGGAACAGATGCCAAAAAAGAAAACATCATGCCTTTTTTACAAATGGGAACCCAAGCTCATTCCCGTGGCTCTAGTTTTCTGTAGAAATCCTCCCAAATGAACTTTCCTGTGGTCATTGGGGGTCCTGAAACAAAGACTGTTCTCAATAAACTGTAGGACCCCCAGGTCTCATGGACAAACGTGGAGGTCACTCTAGTCAGAAGACATAGTAGCCAAATGGAGATGGTCTTTCATATTGTTTTTATCAAATCCAGTAGCAAATCTAAAGTCTGTAGAGAAACAACAGTAATAACATCTAAAGACCTGAAGGCACTGACTGTTGGCAGCACTGCTTTCGATCTGATTTTTCTGTATTAGTGACTGTGTGAAAACTGCTTTCTTTGCATGTTTCTTTTTCTATTCTGAATGTCTTTTGTGTTTGTTACAATAAAATCGCAGAAAGGTCATGTGGTGGGGGAACAATGGATAACGCTTTAAGGGTTTGAGACTGGGAAGTTATATTTGTTTTCATTTTCTGCCTCATATAATTTAGTGTATGTTTAATTACCCTTTTTATTTGCAATCGTTTCGTTTGTTTTATGTGTTGCGTCACTGTAACTGCTAGCACTGGTTGTCTACAGTTAGGACTGTACTTGTTTATTTGCTTTGTGTTGACAGAAGTGATCCAGCTCACGTCTTTTTCATGAAACAAAAAAAAAAACAAAGCAGAATGTATGAAGTAATGTATCCCAAAATAGAAACCTGTGTTTTTAGACTTACATTATGCACCTGAAGTGGGGAGAGGTCTTCTTTTCAAAGGATAATCCTGTTTCATGTCATGTACCCCAAGCCCCCCGCTAGTGATAGATAATGTTTAAATGTATATCCTTGCCTAGGACAAAAGCTTTTTACTCTTTTTGCGCTTTGCTGGACATGTGTTGTATCTGTACTGAGATAGTTAATGATTTGTGTCAATAAACCAGAGCAATCTGATGCGTGGACTGATGTCTTATAAACTTCCCATGGGCTAGCATTTGACAGCATTTAATTAGTAGAGGTTGTAGTGGCTTACTACATTAAATACTTTTGGGTTCATTAAATAAAACAGTAGACACCTTGGTTCTGTTTGACAGCAAAATGGGGGTTTTATTTGAAGCTTTACCTCTAAGGTGGAACAGCCAGAATATCTCGAGACCTCAAAAGACAGAACCCTTGTCTCAACATAGTTCTGTTCTTATTTATTTCTTTCATTGACGTCAGAAGTCAGAAGGTTGTATAACACTTTATAAGTCCTTTCCCATTTTAGGGATTCTTCTTGGGTCAGCTTGACATAAACACTCTAGTTGTTAAAACAGTTCTGCTGGGAAACAGTCTTATACAAGCAGTTGGTCTTATGCCCAGAAATTCCTGGTACTTTTAGATAAACAAGTACAGGTCAGCTTCAAGCACATCTCAGAATCTGTTAAAACAAGTTCTGTTGAACACAGTTGTAAGTTAAAAGACATATTTGCTTGGGCCTTATTATAAAACATACAGTAAGAAGCACACATGTTGACATATACACCTTCAGATCAGGGATACTGTTGATCAGTGGTTAATGGAGGTGTCGCTACACCTGGTGCGAGATGTATTTGTCACAATGCCTTAGAATTCTTAGAGTCTACAAGGCTTTTAAATAGGGATATACCGATCCACTTTTTTACTTCCGATCCGATCCCGATACTTAACTCTGAATATCGGCCGAGACCGATCCAGTTCTGATATCATGATCATCATTGATTTTATATGAAGCTGCAATAATCTCCTCTCAAGTACAATTTGTACAAATATAAGCATGCATGTCCAAAAAGGCAACTTGAGGTAAGTTTTATTAATGTTGGATAAGTTTTAAAGTTAGAATAAAATTCTGCTAACACAAAACATGTTTCTTTTTATTCCTAGTTTTAAAGTGGATATTAAAGTGATTAACTTAAGTGATTGTTTAAAGTTATTTTATATTTTTTTTTAAATAAGGGGCAGATATAAGAATTTTTTTCTTCTTTCTTTCATTCATTGTTTTCTTTTTTATGTTTTTTTTATTTTGTTTCTTTTAAATGAATGAATAAATTAATTAAATTAAATTAATAAAGTGTTAAATGGCTTCAAACATCTGCTAAGTTCATGGCATGAACCAACAGACATGTTCCTGTTTTTAGTATTTTACATCACTTTATAATGTAGCTGTTCATGTTTTTAATATATATAATTTTCAAATCATATGTTTTTTATGCCCCTCCCTGGGCTGCCACCTTACCGTGGTGGAGGGGTTTGAGTGTCCCAATGATCCTACGAGCTATGCTGTCAGGGGCTTTATGCCCCTAGTAGGGTCACCCATGGCAGACAGGTCCTAGGTGAGGGACCAGACAAAGTGCAGCCCAAAAACCCCTTTGATGAGAAAAATAAACGGACCTAATGTTCCCTTGCCCGGACGTGGGTCACCGGGGCCCCACTCTGGAGCCAGGCCTGGAGGTGGGGCACGCGGGCGAGCGCCTGGTGGCCAGGCTTTTACCCATGGAGCTCGGCCGGGCACAGCCCGAAGAGGAGACGTGGGTCCCCCTTCCCATGGGCTCACCACCTGTGGGAGGGGCCAAAGGGGTCGGGTGCAATGTGGGATGGGTGGTGGCCGAGGGCGGGGACCCTGGCGGTCTGATCCTCAGCTACAGAAGCTGGCTATTGGGACGTGGAATGTCACCTCACTGGTGGGGAAGGAGCCTGAGCTGGTGTGTGAGGCTGAGAGGTTCTGGCTAGAAATAGTCGGACTCACCTCTATGCATGGCTCGGGCTCTGGAACCAGTTTCCTTGAGAGGGGCTGGACACTCTTCCACTCTGGAGTTGCCCCTGGTGAGAGGCGCCGAGCAGGCGTGGGCGTACTTATTGCCCCCCAACTTGGTGCCTGTGTGTTGGGGTTCACCCCGGTGAATGAGAGGGTGGCCTCCCTCCGCCTACGTGTGGGGGGACAGGTTCTGACTGTCGTTTGTGCTTATGCACCAAACGGCAGTTCGGATTATCCACCCTTTCTGGAGTCCTTGGAGGGGGTACTGGAAAGTGCACCTTCTGGGGACTCCCTTGTTCTGCTGCGGGACTTCAATGCTCATGTGGGCAATGACAGTGAGACCTGGAGGGGTGTGGTTGGGAGGAACGGCCCCCCTGATCTGAACCAGAGTGGTGTTCTGTTGTTGGACTTCTGTGCTCGTCATGGATTGTCAATAACGAACACCTTGTTCAAGCATAAGGGTGTCCATATGTGCTCTTGGCACCAGGACACCCTAGGCCGCAGTTCGATGATCGACTTTGTCATCGTCTCATCTGATCTGCGGCCACATGTCTTGGACACTC
>NC_056515.1:6883953-6896010 GCF_014905685.2 Nematolebias whitei
TTTTTTTTTAAATAAGGGGCAGATATAAGAATTTTTTTCTTCTTTCTTTCATTCATTGTTTTCTTTTTTATGTTTTTTTTATTTTGTTTCTTTTAAATGAATGAATAAATTAATTAAATTAAATTAATAAAGTGTTAAATGGCTTCAAACATCTGCTAAGTTCATGGCATGAACCAACAGACATGTTCCTGTTTTTAGTATTTTACATCACTTTATAATGTAGCTGTTCATGTTTTTAATATATATAATTTTCAAATCATATGTTTTTTATGCCCCTCCCTGGGCTGCCACCTTACCGTGGTGGAGGGGTTTGAGTGTCCCAATGATCCTACGAGCTATGCTGTCAGGGGCTTTATGCCCCTAGTAGGGTCACCCATGGCAGACAGGTCCTAGGTGAGGGACCAGACAAAGTGCAGCCCAAAAACCCCTTTGATGAGAAAAATAAACGGACCTAATGTTCCCTTGCCCGGACGTGGGTCACCGGGGCCCCACTCTGGAGCCAGGCCTGGAGGTGGGGCACGCGGGCGAGCGCCTGGTGGCCAGGCTTTTACCCATGGAGCTCGGCCGGGCACAGCCCGAAGAGGAGACGTGGGTCCCCCTTCCCATGGGCTCACCACCTGTGGGAGGGGCCAAAGGGGTCGGGTGCAATGTGGGATGGGTGGTGGCCGAGGGCGGGGACCCTGGCGGTCTGATCCTCAGCTACAGAAGCTGGCTATTGGGACGTGGAATGTCACCTCACTGGTGGGGAAGGAGCCTGAGCTGGTGTGTGAGGCTGAGAGGTTCTGGCTAGAAATAGTCGGACTCACCTCTATGCATGGCTCGGGCTCTGGAACCAGTTTCCTTGAGAGGGGCTGGACACTCTTCCACTCTGGAGTTGCCCCTGGTGAGAGGCGCCGAGCAGGCGTGGGCGTACTTATTGCCCCCCAACTTGGTGCCTGTGTGTTGGGGTTCACCCCGGTGAATGAGAGGGTGGCCTCCCTCCGCCTACGTGTGGGGGGACAGGTTCTGACTGTCGTTTGTGCTTATGCACCAAACGGCAGTTCGGATTATCCACCCTTTCTGGAGTCCTTGGAGGGGGTACTGGAAAGTGCACCTTCTGGGGACTCCCTTGTTCTGCTGCGGGACTTCAATGCTCATGTGGGCAATGACAGTGAGACCTGGAGGGGTGTGGTTGGGAGGAACGGCCCCCCTGATCTGAACCAGAGTGGTGTTCTGTTGTTGGACTTCTGTGCTCGTCATGGATTGTCAATAACGAACACCTTGTTCAAGCATAAGGGTGTCCATATGTGCTCTTGGCACCAGGACACCCTAGGCCGCAGTTCGATGATCGACTTTGTCATCGTCTCATCTGATCTGCGGCCACATGTCTTGGACACTCGGGTGAAGAGAAGGGCGGAGCTATCAACTGATCACTACCTGGTGGTGAGTTGGCTCCGATGGTGGGGAGGATGCCGGTCAGACCTGGCAGACCCAAACGTATTGTGAGGGTTTGCTGGGAACGTCTGGCAGAGTCTCCTGTGAGACGGAGTTTCAACTCCCACCTCCGAGAGAACTTTGAACATGTTCCGAGGGAGGTGGGGGGACACTGAGTCTGAGTGGACCATGTTTCGTGCCTCTATTGTCGAGGCGGCTTACCAGAGCTGCGGCCGCAAGGTTGTTGGTGCCTGTCGCGGCGGCAACCCTCGAACCCGATGGTGGACACCGTCGGTGATGGATGCTGTCAGGCTGAAGAAGGAGTCCTATCGGGCCTTTTTGGCCTGTGGGACCACGGAAGCAGCTGATGGGTACCGGCAGTCCAAGCGACATGCGGCTCGGGTGGTTGCTGAGGCAAAAACTCGGGCATGGGAGGAGTTCTGAGAGGCCACGGAGAACGACTTCCGCATGGCTTCGAGACGATTCTGGTCCACCATCCGGCGTCTCAGGGGGGGGAAGCGGTACGCCACCAACACTGTTTATAGTGGGAGTGGTGTGCTGCTGACCTCAACTCGGGATGTTGTGGGTCGGTGGGCGGAATACTTTGAAGACCTCCTCAATCCCACCGGTACGTCTTCCACTGAGGAAGCGGAGCCTGGGGACTCTGGGTCGGGCCCTCCAATCTCTGGTGCTGAGGTCACCGAGGTGGTTAAAAAGTTCCTCGGTGGCAGGGCCCCAGGGGTGGATGAGATTCGCCCAGAGTTCCTAAAGGCTCTGGATGTTGTAGGGTTGTGTTGGCTTACGCGACTTTGCAATATTGCGTGGACATCGGGGGAAGTTCCCCTGGATTGGCAGACCGGGGTGGTGGTCCCCCTATTCAAAAAGGGGGACCGTAGAGTGTGTTCCAACTACAGGGGAATCACGCTCTTAAGCCTCCCTGGTAAGGTCTATTCGGGGGTTCTGGAGAGGAGGGTCCGTCGGATAGTCGAACCTCGGATTCAGGAGGAACAGTGCGGTTTTCGTCCTGGCCGTGGAACACTGGACCAGCTCTACACTCTCAGCAGGGTCCTGGAGGGTGCGTGGGAGTTTGCCCAACCAGTCTACATGTGCTTTGTGGACTTGGAGAAGGTGTTCGACCGCGTCCCTCGGGGGGCCCTGTGGAGGGTACTCTGGGAGTATGGGGTACCGGGCCCTTTGATACGGGCTGTCAGGTCCCTGTATGACCGGTGTCAGAGCCTGGTCCGCATTGCCGGCAGTAAGTCGGGCTTGTTCCCAGTGAGAGTTGGACTCCGCCAAGGTTGCCCTTTGTCACCGATTCTGTTCATAACTTTTATGGACAGAATTTCTAGGTGCAGCCAAGGTGTTGAGGGGATCCATTTTGGTGGCCTTAGGATTGTATCTCTGCTTTTTGCAGATGATGTGGTCTTATTGGCTTCATCAGATCGTGATCTATAGCTTTCGCTGGAGCGGTTCGCAGCCGAATGCGATGCGGCCGGGATGAAGATCAGTCCCTCCAAATCCGAGGCCATGGTCTTGAGCCGGAAAAGGGTAGAGTGCCCTCTCCGGGTCAGGGAGGAGGTCCTACCCCAAGTGAAGGAGTTCAAGTATCTTGGGGTCTTGTTCACGAATAAGGGAAAAATGGAGCGTGAGATCGATAGGCGGATAGGTGCAGCATCTGAAGTGAAGCGGGCGCTGTACAGGTCTGTCGTGGTGAAGAGAGAGCTGAGTCAAAAGGCGAAGCTCTCAATTTACCGATCGATCTACGTTCCCACCCTCATCTATGGTCACGAGCTTTGGGTTGTGACCGAAAGAATGAGATCTCGGATACAAGCGGCCGAAATGAGTTTTCTCCGCAGGGTGTCTTGGCTCTCCCTTAAAGACAGGGTGAGAAGCTAGATCATCCGGGAGGGACTCGGAGTAGAGCCGCTGCTTCTCCATGTCGAGAGGAGCCAGTTGAGGTGGCTTGGGCATCTGTTTAGGATGCCTTCTGGACGCCTCCCTGGTGAGGTGTTCCGGACACGTCCCACCGGAAGGAGGCCCAGAGGAAGACCCAAGACACGCTGGAGGGACTATGTTTCTCGGCTGGCCTGGGAACGCCTTGGGATTCCCCCAGAAGAGCTGGCCCAAGTGGCTGGGGAGAGGGAAGTCTGGGCCTCCCTACTTAGGCTGCTACCCCCGTGACCTGACCCCGGATAAGCGGAAGAAAATGGATGGATGGATGGATGGATGTTTTTTATGATTGTCTACTGTTGTACTGATAAATATCTCCTGGAGGGTAAACTATATTTTGACTGCAAGTATCAAGCTAAGAAATCCTTTGTTTTCTACAACTGATAGTGGTTGGACATTAATTATGATGAAGTTTAGCAACTTCTCGTTAAACATTTGAGCTCCATGGTTTCAGCTATGTCTTCTTCTTGTTCAATCCAAAGCAGGCAGCCTGATTTGGGGCAGCCGCGCTCAGTCTGTCCCTCCTCAGAGACGGGCAGATTGAGCGGGGCAGATTGGACACAGCTGGCCGGGGTCGAGTCGCCTGTTGTGCTGAAGCCACTGTTTTGCTTTCCCGAGTGAGGTAGGCACAGGACTTGTGCCACGCCCTCACCGCAGCCTCTCTTCCAACGGGTCTCAAAACTAATCCTATGGCTCAGGTATTACCCACAGCCGTTTCCTAGGACAGTTTTAGTTTTAAGGCTGTGTTGAGATGATTCACCCAGACTGTTAACTACCTCCGATCCTTGCACCACACCCAAAGTTTCACCTCGTGCCTCGCCCGACCTAGCAGCCGGAGTGGGGACGTTTAGCAGACGAGGGAGCGCAAGTTAACTGTAGCTCATTTCCTGATTTAGCATTACAATTGTTAATCGATCTGGCGATATTTAGAGCCTAGGCACAAGACTCATGGATGTTGTTTTATAATCAAAAGCTAATAAAACCGTTTAAAACCTCCCATGCTTCTGTTGTTTCATTGAACCAAGTTTTCCACTTCCATGAACAAAAGGGGTGTTTGAAATAAGAATCCAGATTTTTACGTTTCGCTTTGCTTTAATCAATGACTTTTGCAAGGGAACAGAGGTATAGCACAATAATGATTACACTGGATTACACAGAGATTACATGATGAATAATTCTCACTCCTTAGTCCCTTTTTTAATTGTTGACCTTTCCTGGGCAAGGTAGATCTCGGTCCCTGTGGATGGGCTTGAAACAGGCGCTTGGATTCCTCTCTGCCCAGTGTCTGACTTCCTTCAGTCCAGCCGGCCACACCCGGTCTCCCTCAGGAACACAAGTACCCACACAGTTTACTTACTCTCTCTACCTGCCCCAACAGATTATTCCTCACCACAAGAAAGACCCTTCTACAACTCTGAGCAACCAGGTATTTAAAATAATTGATTTTTCTGCTTGTCAATTCATACACCGCTGGTATAATTTGGGATAAGGTTTCATTAAGGATTGATTTTGAGGAGCGTCCCCTTACCATGTTTTCTGAATTAGTAAGAGGCAAATTACCCCATCTCGTATTCAGATGCGGGCCGCTCCTGGTCCTATATCTGGTTGAGTTTGAAGAAAAAAGGGTTTAGGTTTTAATCCGGGCTGATTGGTTGAAGAAATAGTTCCAAAAAAGAAACTTATTCCAACGGATTTCACCCTAGTTCTGCTCCAGCAAAGACCATCCAAAATTGCCCTATTAATCCACAATTCGTCCACAGGTTCTTCGGAACTTGTCCTGAGCTTCCTCGTTTGTGAAGTGGGTCCCCAAACAGCAGAGTTTTCAATGAAACCTTCATTTATAAAGCCTGAAATTTTGACTGACATCTCCAGACCAGTCACCCCATCTGGCTTAACCCATCCCTTTTGGACTGGGCCTTGGTCCGATTTTACAGGCTTCTTATGAGATTTTGCCAGTCATTCCTAATGCATATTAAATTCTGGGTATATTTTGTTCAATAATGCACAATCATTCTGTGCTGTCCCATGCTGATTGGCTCAGAGCTGTATTCTCGGAATTTCCCCTTGTGTAATACCCTTGCTCATAACTTCTTTCTAGAACATACATGAAGCTACAGGTTTTTTCCTTTCAACATTCATCATGAATAAGCTTAAAAACAGATTACATTGTAAAATCATAAAGATTACATTTTAAAATCACAAAGTTTATAATATCACTTGATCATCTACTTGTTTATTGATTTTATTATAACCACATATTTCTCATTCATCTGAAACTGGTAATTTTTATTAAGAAGAGAAGACATTTCTTCTGCTCTGTTTTTCTCCCTCCACATGTGTGTCTCTTAGGGAGCCTGTGTGTATGTCTGTGTGAGCTTGCGTGTCATATACATTTGTGTTTATTGAGTGTGTACGTGTACGTGTTGAGCAACACATGGCTTTGTTTATCCAAGGCTTCGAGGCCTACAGCAGAGCATGAAACAAGCAGAATAACATAGTATGGATAACAGGATGGACATGTCCTGACATGCCCGCTCTGTTTGGGCAGGCTGACCTCCGCACTTATTTGACACCACGGAGCTCGAATGTCTATCATAAAACTAACTTTACCACGGTTTAATGTAGCGCTATGGCTCTGCAGACATTGCACATTGCTGTCTTGTTTTGTGGTATTTCTAGTGTAAAATACTTACACACAGCGGACATGTTTCGATGAAAAGTTGGTTAGCTGTTAGCCACAGTGCTGCTAACTCAGTCCTCCCGTTGTAGCTGGCTGCAAACTATGAAATGGATTTCCTGAATGTGAGTCGGGTCTTATTACTCTGGGTTCATGAGACACGCCACTGTTCAGGAAATCCATTCCATAGTTTGAAGCCAACTTGTATCATGGATCGGAAATATCGGCAGGTGGATCGAAAAAATCTGATACGTAAATTATGCAGGTATTGGAGGCCGATACGGATACTGGATCGGATCGGCCCCATCCCTACGTTTAAATATTTCGCCCCTGCCACTTGGAATATTCTACAGAAGGATTTAAAGTTATCATCTCTTGTTACGTTGGGCCAATTTAAATCAATTCTAAAGGAACGAGAGCTCAGATCACTTGTCTCCTGTAACTGCTCTAATGTGTAATTATTGAGATTTCTCCTGGATATGTAATTGCGTAATTGGTTTAGTATTTTGGATTTGTTGTATGTTTTATGCTGCTGTCTTGGCCAGGTCACTCTTGGAAAAGAGGTTTTTAATCTCGAGTTATTTTCCCGGTTAAATAAAGGATTCATACATACAATTACAAATTTACAAAAATAATGTATTTCGTTATCTTAATACATAGGTATCTGACAAGGGCTAAATAAAGTAAAATTAATAAATTCATGTTCACTAGGGGTTGAACAGTAATGTATTAGTAGCATGATGGTTTGTTATGGACACTTGGAACATATACATTGAACATGATGACATATACACTAATCACAGGTGATTACAGCTCTTATCTAGAAGCAGGTGCACATTTTATTGAACTGGGGTGTGTTTGTAGCCATGACAGTAAAAGGCAAAGAAAGATAATATCTAAACACATGGCATAAAACAAATTATGGTTGGTTCAGAATAACACAGAAAAGCTCAGAGACCTGCTCTTTGACTGGAATCCATCCATCCATCTATCCATCCATTATCTTTATTCACTTCTTCATTTTCAGGTTGTGGGGGTCACTTGTGCCCATGTCAAGCCATCACTGTGTAAGAGGCAGGGTAAACTCTGAACAGGTGTCCAGTCCATCACAGGGCCACATAGTGACAAACGAGACAAACAAACATTCACTCTCTCACTAACGCCTAGGGACAATTTAGAGTTACCAGTCAGCCTAACATGCATGTTTTTGGTCTGTGGGAGGAAACCGGAGTACCCGGAGAAAACCCACGCATGCACGGAGAGAACATGCAAACTCCACCCAGAAAGGCCCCTGGACCGGGGTTTGAACCAAGGACCTGCTCGCTGAGAGGCAGCAGCTCTACAAGTTGTGCCACCGTGCTGCCCACAAATGAGACAATTCAATTCAGTTTATTTATATAGCACTAAATCACAACAAAGTTGTCTCAGGGCACTTTACAGAAACATTCACATACATAAAAGCCAATTAGTAAAGTTCTCTATCTAAGGAAGCCTGCAGACAAGTTGAATCTTGGCTTTGTTGCAGTCTCCCATCCTGAGCAAGCACAGTTGCAACAGTGGAAAGGAAGAAGTCCTTTTTTAAAAGGAAGAAACCTCCAGTAGAACCAGGCTCAGGACAAGCGGCCATCTGCTTTGACTGGCTGGTTTGAGAGGACAGGAAGGAGAGACAGATGAACATAGAATTGTAGGTCCAGGTATAGGTCCAGGTGTATCTGAAAGACAAAAAAAAAAAACATGTTAAGGATAGAAAAAATAATTACAAATACTAAACAGGTTGAACAGAGTAAGTAAAGACAGTAGCACAGTGAAAAGTGTGGTCAGTTTGTCCTCCAGCAGTCTAAGCATATAGCAGCATAACTAAGGGACAGCTCAGGAAACCCAAGCTGACCCTAACTATAGGATTTAGCAAAAAGGAAAGTCTTAAGCCTAGTTTTAAAACTGGATAATGTGTCAGCCTCAGGGACAGAGATTGGAAGTTGGTTCCACAAAAAAGGACCCTGATAACTGAAGGATCTGCCTCCCATTCTGTTTTTGTAAATTCTAGGAACCACAAGTAAACCTGCAGCCTGAGAGCGAAGCGCTCTGTTAGGAAAATATGGAACAATAAGATCTGTAATATAAGATGGAGCCAGGTTGTTGAGAGCTTTGTAGGTTAGAAGTAAGATTTTGAATTATATTCTGGATTTGACAGGGATCCAATGGAGAGGAACTAAAACTGGAGACATATGATCTATCCTACTAACTCCAGTTAAGACTCTGGCAGCAGCATTTTGGATCAACTGTAGTGGACTAGGCCCATGTCAAAACTGACCAGATGGACAGAGACTGTTATTTCATTGATCTGCATCCAGAAATACAGTTTGAGCCATCTGGAGACTTTCTTTCTTGAAGTAATCAAGTAGAAAAGACAATTCTCTATGATCATTACTATTTTACAAATGTTTGATAATCAAATGGTGTTAGTTCACTCAATGTTTACAGGTTGAAGAGAACTACTCATTTTATTTACATAAACAGTAAGTAATGATTTTTATTCCTCATTCAAAGAAGAAATCAGGTTAATATGCATTTCTTGATTTTTCTGTCTTCAATGAGCAATTTTGTAAGTATGTTAAAGTTCAGGCTTCGGTCAACTAAAATGTTTACTGAGAAGAAATGTCATGTTTAATCTTTACAGCAGATAATCAGAGTAGAGGCTCCACGAAGTCTGGTTTTCTCCAATAATCTTTCTGTCTGTTTTTAAACAATCTCATTCTCTGCCCTTGACTTTGATAACACCTTACATCACAAACCACACCTCTGATCTGGTCCATCCACCAATCAGAAAGCTCTAAAATGACCCGGAAGTCAACTCATTTAAATGTGGCAACTTCCCGGTTCTCGCCAGAGTGAACAAGAGCTAAGAGCAAAAGAGAGAAAAAGAGTAAAGAGTTCCAGAGTTTAACTCTCTGAAGAGAGTTCTGAAGGAGTTCAGAATTCTGACAACCCAGGATGCAGATTGGAATTTGGGAATTATAACTTCTGTTTGGATAACCTCGCACGACTCTCTAAGGGTTTGGCTGTCCTCATGGAGACGCTGAAAGAGTCAGAAAGGAACCCTACGCCGACGCTGATTTTATCATCAACCAGGTAGAAGGTTCTATTTTCGACCAAGTGTACCGTGGCCAATCTGATTCCCCAAAGAGCGTGCACGTTTCTGGTCAAACAGATTAATTCCCTCACACATCTCTCTGTAAGATAAATCTCCATTTTCCATCTTAAACTCTCCTTTCTCCTAAAATCATTACAGATATTTTAGAAATATCTGAAGCAAAGTTCTCAATCACCGCCGTGTGATTGATGTCTGTTGTTCTGCTGAGAAGTGAGGACAATCTCCGTATTGTTCCAACTTTCGGTGAACTTGCCATTGTTATTGTTTTCATATTTTGCCAAATTAATGTAAATGTTTGATGTTAAACTTTGATTCTGCAAATAAATGACCGCATTCATTTGATGGGTCAAAGATAAATAATGTCTCTCGTTCGCATTTTTGTTAAACTCAACGCACAACATTTACACAGTCAGAAAGATGAAGAACTCGTGAAAAATGTATGAATATATCCAGCATATGTCATACTACATTTGGTGGCCCGTGACGGTTCATAAATGACTGTGTATTCGTGTAAAGATTGTTTTTTACATGTTGGCATGAGGAAAAGTAACAGTTTATCAGCTGTGCTGAAACGCAGCTCAAGCTGCGCCGCTTTGAAGTCAAAACGCTGCATGTTTAAGCGTGTTGGGCTAGTGATGTTTTGAAAGCTGAAATAGTGTCATATGTCTTGTGAAAGCTGAAATTGTACGCCTGTTATGTGTAACTAAGCTGATGAGCTGTGGAAAACGTTATTCTGTTTAAACTGTGGTCCAAACGGACGGAGGTTCTGTTGGTCCGGCTCGGTTCTGAAAAGGTTCGGACGAGTTTTTTTTAAATAGCTAGAAAGACGTTTTTGAGACCGGAGTAGCAGACTCCGTACAGCTCAGAGTTGATTCGTTAAATTTTTTAACAGAAAAAGTGCATTTTGACAGTTTAAAAGACGAAAAGTCGACGAACTCATTTCATGCTAATCTATCATGCTAGTTGCTGAAACGTTTTGTGATTGGTGGAATTTTGCTGCTGTGGAGCGCTCTGATTCGCTGAGAAGTTGAATGACGTGGCTACGTCATTTCCTCTCACCCCCGTGTTGCTCTGTAATTGGTGATTTCAGTCACGTGACCCGGAAATGGAAACTCGTTTTCATAGGGAATACAATCTGCTTTTTAAAGCTGAAAAGCGCTTTAAAGCTGTGTTCTGAAACGCTGTTTAGGTTCTTCGAAGTCTAATTGCTAAAATTTTGCCACGCTTGTGTAAAAAATCCGTTCAGAAATGTTGGTTTTATCCGAGTCTAGCTGATGCTAATTTTTAGCTAACAGCTAACGACCGGACGCCACAGGAAGTTATAGCTCCCCTACTGGACAACACTAACAGTGTCTGAGTTAAAATTAATAAGGTTGTACTGACACCTTCTGGATAAACGTGAGATCACAGGTTTTCACTTCGCTTTTTAGGTTTAAAGAGTGAAATTAAACGTTTTTATTTTTCTGTAAGGCATTTTTGAGTTAACAAACTTCCTCTAGCTGAATAATCACTGTTATCTTGCATTTAAAAAGTGAAGGGTATTTATGCAGAGAAGCATTTACCGAACACATTTTTATTCACTGATAATTCCTTAAGAAAAAGGTACAAAATAAAATTAGAAACTTTTTAAAAGATACGGTTCAAATATTCACAGAGTTGAACAGTTTACTCATTTGCTGGAGAGATAATACACGTTTAATTGCAAAATCACTAAATAAGAGTAAACTTATCAGGAAAAAGAAACTTTTCTGTTTAAGTTACCACCTAAAAATAAATCTTCCTATTTAATTTTAAATAGAGGATGAGACAGGAGAACAGGAATAACAGTTTTTCTGAGGAAGGACTGATTAATCCTGATACATCATCAACTTTTCTTTTTCTTTTCACCACTTGCTTCTATGAGTAACTGTTAAAATAGCAAATTTCTGGAACAGAACGGTTTAAAAAACGCTTTAAACTGATTTGCTGTGAGACTTTTTAGAAAAAGTGCAGGTTTATTAAAAATTCAGTGCTTTAGAGTAAAATACACTAAAAAGAGCTTGGTAACTGGTATCTGTTGAAAAATAAGCACATAAAAGTAACACTGCCGAGAGCATTTACTTAAATATTCATGAATTGGGGTAAAACCTACAGAGAGGTACCCACATTTGAATAAGCTGACTTATACCAGTACTTCTGTGTAAACCCAAAAAGCTAAAATAGTGTGAAAACTCATTGACTCGAATACAAATATTTACCTGTAAAATATCTGAAGCTTGCAACTGTTTTTAACAGATAAAGTGCTCCACAGTGAAAAACATGACAAGTGTGTTAGAAAAAGATTTTGATGCTTATGGGATAAGGGACTGCTTGGAGAATGCGTTAGCGCTTCTGACAGATTCCTTACATCCACAGATCAAGCAGGCGGAGAGCATGAACCCAAAAGAGTTATTGGACAATCTGAAGGAGGTCGCAGAAAGCGTGACCTCTACAGAAATTACAAAGTCAAGTTATGAAAAGCTGGCTAAAATTGCAATTTTGCTGAAAGAATCATTCTATACGGTTGTTGAGAAAGCTGATTACCTCACACAAAGGTTAGACAGTGAAAAGGTGTTTGCTCAGGAAATTGAAGAATACGTCCTTCAATTTAAAAGTGAACACGAGGCCCGCATAAGAAAACATTATGATCAGATGTTTCACTTACAGCAAAATGCAAATGCAGAAATTGATTCGCTGAACAGCAAAATACAATTACTTGAGGCATCAATATCTGAAGCCAGGGATAAAGACTGTGTGTACCAATCCGTGTGTTCAGACAACGGTGTGCTACAACAACAGTTGAAGATCGCATTAAAGGAGCTGGACGGTTGCAAGGCAGAAAAGGCGA
>NC_056515.1:6896110-6896581 GCF_014905685.2 Nematolebias whitei
CTGAATTTACAAAGTGAATGTCAGACAACACAGGAGCGCCTGACAGCTTGTGAGGAGAAACTAGCTACAGCTACAAACCAGATTTCTGAAATGGGGCGAGCTGGTCTGAGACTCAGAGACGAACAGTATCAGGGCCTGGGTCAGCCACAACCACCCCAGATAGACCTGCACCGATATGTACCTCTTCCTCCTGACACTATGCCGCCACCCCCACCCCCATCATGGGTGGTAGGGACAGACCTGCACCAATATGTACCTCTTCCTCCTGACACTATGCCGCCACCCCCACCCCCATCATGGGCGGTAGGGACAGACCTGCACCAATATGCACCTCTTCCTCCTGACACCATGCAGCCACCTCCACCCCCATCACGGGTGGTAGGGACAGACCTGCACTGATATGCACCTCTTCCTCCCAACCCTTATCAGCCACCCCTACCGCCCAAGATGGGGGTGGGGGTGGCTGATAAG
>NC_056515.1:6896681-6898660 GCF_014905685.2 Nematolebias whitei
ATGCACCTCTTCCTCCCAACCCTTATCAGCCACCCCCACCCCCATCTTGGGCGGTAGGGGCAGTCCTTGACCAATCTGCACCATCACACACACAAGAGAGACCGTTGATACTGTCTCCTTCAATGGATGATTTGCAGAAAATCTCAAAATATGTACAACGCTTTGTGCCTGGACCGATGGGATCATCTGGAACAAAAGCGTACCTCAAAGATCTGGAGTTCAGATTGAGATCTTATCCTAATGCTACGGTAGAGGATAAGATCAGTCTGATACGGCTCACTTCGGACAGAGAGGTGTTCACCTTCATCGAGCGTCTACCAGATGCAACGAGAAGGAATTACAACCTTCTGTGTGAAGCTTTGATCAGAGAATACGACTCCTGCACGGGACCTGCTGGTTTCCCAGCTGCAGACAAGGTCACGCAGGGTAAAACTGAACATCCAAAAGTTTATTACAAAAGAATCTTCCAAGCTTATTTTGGTAACAGAAATGAAACCGGAATGGAAGAAGATGAAAATTTTAAATTTGTTTTCAGCAAAAATCTCCACACTGATTTTAAACAATCAGTACAAATGATGGCAAATTTCAGAGAAAAATCCATCAGTGAGATTAAGCAGTGTGCTGTGAATGTGTTTGAAGCGAGTTCTCATGCTAAGATAGAACATAGAAGTGTTTCCCAGTGTAAAGGTTAAACCCCTCCCTCTTGAACTGGAAGGACGACGTGCTTCGCCGCCTCCTCCTAAGAAGGAGAGAAAACAGTCTGTTCAAAATAACAAACCACGTAATGAAGGTGCACGCTGGGACAAAAATGCTCCTCTTTCAGAGGATGACAGTGATTATCGTAAAAGGGGTGAGCGTAGGACGCAACGATATGGGAAAACATATCATCTGGGGCAGTACGTAAAGGAACCCCAGAAAGACGTACCTGACCGTCCCCCACCTCGGACGAAACGAACCGAGGCGAAAAAATCACAAAAGTTCCAGAAACAAGGCCCTACACCTCTGAACTCGGAAGAGACAGAGAAAATACGCAGGTTGTTAGAAACTTTGAAACACACTGACACGGGAACCCATCCAGGAGCACTATGCAGTAATGTAATTCCTATTACATCTGAGGGCGTGAATGACAACATAACAGATGTCGGTGGAACACACCAAGACATAACTGTTGTTGCCTCAAACAACCCCTCATCAGAAGAAGGGGGGGTAAACACACACACAAACGATGATGAGTCATCGCAGGCTGAACACTCAGAAACAGCTTCTGCTGTGCTGACGGTTGAGACAAACCAAGATTACACAGATAAGGCTGAACGCATGAAGAAGCGTCAGAAAAAACCCAAGAGGTTTCTGTGTAACTTTATCAGAAAGGGGGTCGCCAAAAAGGCGTACCTGTCAGTAACACTCGAAGGTGTCCTCACACACGAAGCACTCTTGGACGGTGGGGCAGACATAACAATTATGTCAGCTAAACTGTTCGAGGAGCTGAGGACGGCCGCTGCCAGTGTTAACAGGATAATACCTCTCTCTGAATGTGCTATAGAAATGCAGGGTCTCTCAGAAATGAAAACAACCCTGACATCCATAGCAATGGTTCACATGCAAATTGGCAATATGACACTGTACCACCCAGTACATGTGTCTCGTGTTGACTCATTCCCATTTTTGGTTGGCCAGGATTTTATAAATCGCTTCGACGCGATTATAGATTATGGTGATCAAATAATGTGGACAAAAGTGAGCAAACCACTGCCAATAGATACGCCTCCGGAGTGTGACACAGACTGCCCAACAGCAGGTACCGCGGAAGGCGCACAGGACTCCTCAGCCGAGGACACGAGCCCGGTGAGTACTCCTCTGACACCATGTGAAACCAAAGAGACCCACCAAGCGGTCCAAACTCTGACTCAACAAGACAGCCTCCTCTGTGAGCTGGAGCAGTCAGAGTCCACCAAACACTACCTACCACTGGTAGTTAA
>NC_056515.1:6898760-6905912 GCF_014905685.2 Nematolebias whitei
AGAAAGGGGGACGCCCCTAGCCTGAAGTGGATTTGAGCAAAGGTTAAAGGGAAATGGGTGATTAGGTATTTTTAAACACCACTGACTTGACTGACTGGACTGGACTCAAATAGTTTAATTGGGCTAATAAAAGGGTTCAGGAACAAAGTTGTTTTTTTTTTTAACCACATTTTTCCTCTTTCTTTTATTTTTTCCTCTCTCTTTTTTTTTTCCTTGCTTTTCCTTCCCTCTCTAGCACAGACAGGTACCTGGAGGGAAGATTTAATTTTTTTCTCCACAGTGTTATATGTCAGTTGTTTTAAACTTTTATGGGTATATTGTACTTTGATGTTGTGCGCAAGCGTTTAATGAAGTTACTTCCACAGGCTCCAGGAGGAGGGGGGGCCGGCGTGGGGGATTGTTTATTGCAGGGTGTTGTTGTGCATGTTTTAACTTTACTAACTGTAGGTAGACCTGTTGACTGCAAAGGCTTTGAAGGATGAAAGAAGAGACGAGAGAACACAGGTATCCCTGGAGAAGTCCAGTATGTACCTCATTTCAGTTTCAAGTGTATAGATGAATGTAAGAATAGCATTTTATTGCAGTTTTTCAAGTTCTGTTTTATTATAACATTACAGTGTAAGAGTTCACACTAGCAGTAGCAATAATGACCATCAGGGTGTCTCATAATTAAGAAACAAATTTTACTCACTAGGAAGTAACCACAGTCATTTTTCCAGGCCCACAAATGGATCATGGATCCCACAGATAAAAGAATCAAAAGGCCATGCAGGGTGCTTAACAATTCGCAAGCTTTGGTGTCCAGCTTTTCTCACCAGGAGGGAGAATCTCTGACTGAGGAGAAAGACTCACATCGGACTGGGTCCTACTGAAAAGAGGGACAGGACGCCACCAGGTGGTGGAGAGAACATCACACGCCATCAGTCTCCAGAATGAGACTGACACCTGTGACGACCACAACCAGGTCACCCCTGGAGAGGAGCGGAATCGATTGCTGGACCTGATTGAGGCTGATCTGCTGGAACATCAGCTCCCCACTACACCTGGAGGAGGTGACAGGACCTTCGTGGGAGCTCATTCTTTGCCCCTTTGTTTTGGTTGGAAAAAGGCAGTAGCAAGCGTTGGAGAAGGAGTCTCCGCTCTGCCTGAAGTCGGTCAGTCAGGTGGATCGGGTAAGGACGGAAGATTACCAGCCCTGACTGTGAAGAACAGAAGACGCGTCAAACTGATTTTAGTTTTGTCCCAATACACACACGTCATTTAGAATGTTTAATCAGACTGATAAGGTTCTGAGGACTTTACATGAAGATATCTCCGCGGGCCGAATCCCGCCGAGCACCAAAGGACCCTTGTGGATGAACAAGGCCTCCCACCGCAAGCTCAAGAACTGAAGACCTGCTAGATAGAACTGTTTAAATTGAGGGTGTTGGCTTTTCCTGTTTAATATGAGTGTCTTGTCTTACCTTTCAGTCATTCTAAAAAACAACCAGAGAAGGGTCGTGGATTCAATTAGAAACTTAACTATTCACTTAACTTAACTATTCACTTAACTTAACTATTCAAATATTTTACTCCATTCAATTGGGCATTTACTCATTCTAAAATACCACTAGGTATTTTAAAGGTGGTTTAAATTAGAGTTTTACTTATTTATCTTTTACTAGATTGCCGCTTTTTGTATTTTTATAAAGGTTTATGTGTTTGGTACTTTTCACAGGTGTTGGATCAGGGGTCTGGTCCAGGACCCCTGGAGAGTGCAGTATGTTTGCGTCACTTCCATATTGACAAATCCATAAAAAGGGTGAACTCCCATGAATATGGGAGTTCAAAAGAGGGGATGTTGGATTTAATATTTTATACCTTTTTATATTTCCTATCAAGCATTCAAATGTCATGTCATATAAAGGGTGTGCGTGTCTTTCTTCCAGGGTTGAACTATGTGTATAGAAAATGTTTGCTAATTCTAACTAGTTGACCTTCAAATATAATCTCATATTAGCTAAGGATAATTTTACAAGTTCACATTTGATAGATTACAAGCAATCAAATCAGGCCAGAGAGCAGACTGATTAACATAAATAAAGCTAGAACGCATCTCTTTAATTTAGATAATATAGTTTGACTAAGTAAAATCCAACTGAAACTAAACTAAAACAAGTATAAAAATGATCCAAGTAAAAACACAAACATGAGTTAGATAATAATTAAGTTATTAATTATTCCTAGAAATAAACAACTTGATTTCAAATCAGTTGGTATCACTAAGGTATAATCACGTTAAACAAACTGTGTTAACAGTTTAAACGCAGTCAAGGAAACCAAGATGAATCTGCCTTAAAAACAGAATCACCAGGCCTTCAACAGATATTGAATCAACACCCATGAGGTAGGTAATAATTAATAGTTATTACGTATAAACAATTTAGACACGAATCATTTTGTATCCCTAAAGTATAATAGCAAGTTAAACTTTAAACAAAAGCCGATTTCGGTGTACCAAAATTTATCTGAAATATAGATGTTAACGTCCTTGAGGGGCGGGCTAAGAGTCGTAACCATAGCAACAAAAGCTGAACCAATCAGGAAGCTAGCCTTCTCAAACGGGGATAAAAGGCCGGAAATGACACACGCCCACCGAGCATTTCCGGGAGGCGCACATCGAGACGGTTCGTGCTTTAATGCTCCATTTATATGCATATATCTTATTAATGTAATTGTTTGTCTCTGAATATCTGTAACCCATGTTTTGTCAAATAAATCTTTTATACGAAGGGCGACGCCTCAGCCATCTTGAACATGACATGGTATTCCAGCCACAACAAATGGTGACCCGACGTGCAGCGAGGCGAGGCCTAGACTGAATTGGATCGAGGTGGCTTGCGGTGCACACACACAGAGAGGAACTGGGCCCATTAATTTCAGGTAAGCTGGTTAACTGTTTGGACCTTAAGGTCCGGAGTTTCTGGCTATTCGGCCGTAAACCAAATTAAAACTAAATTCAAATTCCTCTGTTGGTGTGCATGCGGCCATCTCCGGAAAATAAAGATGGTTTTATTTAAGCTAACTTCCGGTGATTCGTGTTAATTCTGACGAGGTGGGTTACGATATTCAGACAGTTTAAGCGCCGAACGCTTTCTTTGACGTTTAGATAGTGTTTAGTTAGTTTCACAAGTTTCACTTGTGGCCGGAGGAAGGCGAGAAGGCCTGCCGGAAGTTCACGTCGGACGTGAGCGACACGTTTCCCTCTTTTTTCAGCGGTAGTGGCGCACAAAACGGTCCTCTGACGAGGGGGCTGGAGACTGGGTCGGGGACCCGCAGCTACGTCCGCGTCTGCGTTGTGGGTGTTGACTGTCCACTAAAGAGACGCCATTCATAATTTAGTTTGAGGGGGAACGTGAATAGTCAGGGACTTAGTTAGTTTTACCAAATTTCATGTGATCAGGGATCGCATTAGTTTTAGGACGTTGTAATAACTTTTGTTTGCGCCGTGTTTTGTATGTCGTGTGAAGGCTTAAAGGCCGGGGGAAGCGAAGGGAGACGTAACAATAGAGAGAAAGAAAGAAGAGGGGGAGTGAGCTGTGTGTGGGGGCGAAGCGAACGGTTACTTTTCTCTTTTTTTTTTCCGTGTGTGTGTGTATGTGTGTGTGGTAAAGCACTCGTGTGGGGGGAAGGGAGCGTTTCTTTGTTCCAACCACACGAGGAGGTGAAGGTTTACGCGTGTTTTGGTTTGTCTTCCTTTCTGCATCAGAAGTGTCTGTGTGATCGGTGCTTCCGTATCCTGACTGGAAGGGGGCGCTGTTGTATAAGGCAAGGACAAGTCTGGACACTGGGTTGTTGCATACCACGAACTTGTGCGGCCAGAAGTGCATGAAAATAACATATTTGAATGCCTGGGTGTGTGAATGTTGTTATCAGGTGTGGGACTCATAAATGTGGTACAGGTGAAGCCTGTGGAAAATCTACAGGATCATATCAGAGACAAATTGCACGACTTATGGCAAGTATCAAAACAAAAAAGAGGCAATTAGCTTAACACCAGGGGGCCACTAGCTAAAACAAGCAGAAATAAGCTTTATGTACCAAAATTAAGGGGGTAGAGCTTGGTTTTTCATGAATTAGGCTGTAAAAGTTGGATTAATTTAAAAAGAAAGGAGTAGTTAGCTGATATTGGCGTGTAACAGCTAAATGGTATCTGATACGGGAGCAGGGATAGCTGAAAATCTTCCAAACATTTGCTGATAGCCGTCTGAGGCCAGACAGAAACGGGGATAAGAGCAGACACAAGGTTGAAAAAAAAAAAAAACAATTTTCTATATAATAGGAAGGAGGCAGTGACCTCTGGAATAGAGGATGGTTTGAATCTCAAGGAAAGAGATGACATCATGTGTACGAGCTGTAATTAAACAGGAGATGGAGTCAGATTAGACGGTAGAGGGTTGAGATGTCAAAGCGACCGAGTGGAAGAGAAATAGTGTAGGGGTGGTCTTGGTGGTAGTGAACAAATTAGATTAACTTTCTTCTTGGAATTGACAATAAACTCAGGTTTTAAACTCAACTGAAAAACAACAGAATAAAATAAGTAATAGACAAAATCCTTGACACTTGTAAAATAAAGAATTTTATTCTGGTCAAAGAAAATCTTACCGGACTCAAATTGAAAAACTTAGATTAAATTAATCAGCCTTAACTAAACTCAAATTGGAATACTTGGGTTAAATTAATCACTCTTAACTAAACTCAAATTGGAATACTTGGATTAAATTAATCAATCTTAACTAAACTCAAATTGGAATACTTGGATTAAATTAATCAGTCTTAACTAAACTCAAATTGAAAAACTTAGATTAAATTAATCAGCCTTAACTAAACTCAAATTGAAATACTTGAGTTAAATTAATCAGTCCACATGAGTTATCACATATTGGAAATGTTTAGCGTATAGGAGCTGTTTCCTTCTAAGAGCTGCCGGTAGTAGGTTATTTATGGGACAACAACAATTCTAGTGGGTAAACGCCATGACTTTAACTTTATGACTTGAGACTTCACACAGGTCCTAGGAGTGCAAAAGGATGACAGAGAGGTGTACATGGTGAGTTTAAGAAGTTGTACTTTGTGAACAAAGGGCATGTACATGTTTTTGTGCAGTGATAATGGACTCTGTGAAGTCTTGAAGGGTATACATAGTCTTAATTGATTTGTATTAAAAGTATTTTGTTTGTAATACAGTGAAAAAGCATAGTATGAGATGAAATGATTTGCAGATTTGTTATATAACAATAAGTGATTACATATTATCATGCTGCCTAAATTTACAAGGTCTGGACTGATAATGTGGCCCTGAGAGTGGACTTCACTGTCAGGTGATGTGTCAAAACACATATTCTACGATGGAAGACATTGTGTTGAAGGGAATATTTTATGAGTAGGCGTAAAGAATTGGTTTTTTCAGTGTTTAATGACAGCTTTCACTCTTATGTAATTGAGCGGTTAAAACATCTATTGTACAATCCAGGACACCAGAATGACTCCGTTGGGGTAAACGCTGTGGTTCCAGAGTAAAACTTGCTAACTAACGATTAATGTGGATAACAGATGAATGTTGAATCTGATTTTAATAATTTGATTGTTTATTTTTCCTTCTCTGCAGCCGGAGAGGACAGAACTGTGGAGTGGGAAGATGAGTCTGGCTAGGCCCACAAAACACAGAAGGTAGCATTTAAATGCATACAGCATCCATCTGAGTTTTGATCAGGACTCTCGAGTGCCGGGGGCTGGATCGGATACAAATGGGTTCAGGTGGGCGCTGAAGTTGGGTCTGTGAAACTGACCAATGGGACGGTTCAAAGAAGTTGTCAGTCAAGCACCACTGACACAACAACAAATAACTTTTCAGCCAATTAAAGTGACTTTTCAAAGATCTAACAGTCCAACAACGAACTGAATTAACTGTCCAGAGGGGGTCCTGGAGTTTGTCCACAGCGAGAACATCCAGTCAAGTCTTGCTGTATGCTGAGAAATGAACTGCTGCACAAAGCTGAACTGGTCTCCAGACAGAGGGAGATGAAACTGGGGACTGAAAGGCTGAAAGAAGAGCTGGTGGTCACTCTGTCCAAGGTCACTAACATCAACTGCAGCCTGACGGATGTGTCAACCCCACATTTGGTCTGTGATGGTCACCTAAGCGCTTTGGGGTCGTGATCAAAACTACAGTTGGCTTTGATAATAATCACTCACATAGACTCATTTTAAGACAGGTGACACAACATGACACAGAAGTACTAATGTGGGAGTGCTAGATTATTCGCCCTTCTCCAACTGCTCTGAGATGAAAATTGTTTTATTACCTCTAATGCTCCACACCCCTGAGCAAAATATTAATTTTAACTTTCCGTTTATATAGGTCAGGAAGTCTCATTCAAGAGAAGCCTGTACCTGAGACCTGATTTGGATGAAGTTCACTAATGTTTTCTAAAATAATACTAAATGATTGTATTTGCCTTGAAGGAGCTCATTTGGTGATTTGGTGGGTCTGGTTTGATACAAGGGATGGAATTTATTTAATGGTTAACTCTTTGCTAAATTATAGGAGAGCTTGTGTTGTATTTGGCTATTTGTTTGCAAAACCTGGGTTGAATAACAGTAGTGGAAAGATTAAAACTACACCATATTTTATAGTTCTGAAACTAATACTCAAACTGGGTGTTAGTGGATTACAGAAGGTAATACTTCATATTTGAAACAGAAAACTGTTTCAAAGGGGGTAGGTGAAGGCTGCTCTTAACAGGAAACAGTTCATACAATGATTAGATCATTACAAACTATACAAAAATAACTTCCTAGGGTTTTATATTTAATTGAACAGCAAATAACCATTAGTAGCTCTGAGGCGATTAATGGATGATGTAGGATAATCACATTGACATTGGGAAATGAATAAATCAGAAACCTACATAACGACATTGCACTTGTATATATATATACCAGTTTAACAAAAGTATCTTTTTCTCTTTGTTGTAATGTGTACAGATTCCAGAAAGGGGGACGCCCCTAGCCTGAAGTGGATTTGAGCAAAGGTTAAAGGGAAATGGGTGATTAGGTATTTTTAAACACCACTGACTTGACTGACTGGACTGGACTCAAATAGTTTAATTG
>NC_056515.1:6906012-6910472 GCF_014905685.2 Nematolebias whitei
TGATAAAACGGGACAGCGTGACTGAAACTGACAACCAGGGTGAGGTGAAGCAGGGAAACAATGCTTTGGTTGCTTAGTCACTACTCTTGTCGGTGTTGGAACGTTGTTGAATTGGTTTTGGTTGTTTCTGAGGAAAGAATGAATTATGTTGTGTAGTAAGTTAGAGACTAAGAGGCCTTTGACCATGCCAACATGCAGTTCATTCGCTAAATTGCAATCTTTGCGGAGTCAATGTATATTATTGCTACCTTAAGTACCATAATCTACATTGATCTCACAACGCGTAAGCCGAACCTACTCGAACAATTCTATTCGGGGGGATAGCTAATTCTTTTTGATAAGTCTCGCCATAGACTTCCAAAACATTTATGGGGAAACCAAACACCCAATCTCAAGTCGTTCGTCTAAAAGACAACAGACAATTGCACCAAACTATATTTTACCATGTAAAGCTAACTTAAACCAAGTTAGAAATGGAAAAATAGTTTGGAACCCTTTTCTATAGGCATGAACCCCTGTAGTTACCCTTTTCAGCATGCTCCTCCCCTTAACTGGTAGTCGTAGCTGTTCCCAACCATAATAGCATTACACACCAGGTGCATATAGTTTAAGGCCTTATGTAAAATCCCCTTCATAAGCCCACCTTAAACCACATAATTGCATGACACATTGAACCAGAACGGCACAGGCTGGACGTCGCTGGAGACAACCTTCGCTGGAGGCGACCTGCAATCCTGACGTTGGTCTCAACTCTTCATCCAGTGGCCGCTTCTTCAGTTCAATCCAAGGGTACCCCTCTGTATGCTGATTAATCAACACTTCCAATCGCTGTGGATTTACCGTTGTGGATTATATGACTTTTTCCAATGGATTACAGACTCTGTTTCCAAGGGGTTAAAGCATTGCTACAATGGAATTACTAACAACATTATGGAATTATCATCAACACAATGGAATTACCAAGAACATTGTGGAATTACCTTGACTTTGTTTTCCTTGCTGGATTACTTCTGACTTTGGTCTTCCTTGCTGGATTACTTTTGACTTTGGTCTTCCTTGCTGGATTACATCAAGCTCAAGGACATTTGAAGGCGTAAGTTCACGGTTGGAATTCATCCCCATGGACAGGCGATGATTTCCAAAGGGGGGACTGTAGTGGACTAGGCCCATGTCAAAACTGACCAGATGGACAGAGACTGTTATTTCATTGATCTGCATCCAGAAATACAGTTTGAGCCATCTGGAGACTTTCTTTCTTGAAGTAATCAAGTAGAAAAGACAATTCTCTATGATCATTACTATTTTACAAATGTTTGATAATCAAATGGTGTTAGTTCACTCAATGTTTACAGGTTGAAGAGAACTACTCATTTTATTTACATAAACAGTAAGTAATGATTTTTATTCCTCATTCAAAGAAGAAATCAGGTTAATATGCATTTCTTGATTTTTCTGTCTTCAATGAGCAATTTTGTAAGTATGTTAAAGTTCAGGCTTCGGTCAACTAAAATGTTTACTGAGAAGAAATGTCATGTTTAATCTTTACAGCAGATAATCAGAGTAGAGGCTCCACGAAGTCTGGTTTTCTCCAATAATCTTTCTGTCTGTTTTTAAACAATCTCATTCTCTGCCCTTGACTTTGATAACACCTTACATCACAAACCACACCTCTGATCTGGTCCATCCACCAATCAGAAAGCTCTAAAATGACCCGGAAGTCAACTCATTTAAATGTGGCAACTTCCCGGTTCTCGCCAGAGTGAACAAGAGCTAAGAGTAAAAGAGAGAAAAAGAGTAAAGAGTTCCAGAGTTTAACTCTCTGAAGAGAGTTCTGAAGGAGTTCAGAATTCTGACAACCTAGGATGCAGATTGGAATTTGGGAATTATAACTTCTGTTTGGATAACCTCGCACGACTCTCTAAGGGTTTGGCTGTCCTCATGGAGACGCTGAAAGAGTCAGAAAGGAACCCTACGCCGACGCTGATTTTATCATCAACCAGGTAGAAGGTTCTATTTTCGACCAAGTGTACCGTGGCCAAGCTGATTCCCCAAAGAGCGTGCACGTTTCTGGTCAAACAGATTAATTCCCTCACACATCTCTCTGTAAGATAAATCTCCATTTTCCATCTTAAACTCTCCTTTCTCCTAAAATCATTACAGATATTTTAGAAATATCTGAAGCAAAGTTCTCAATCACCGCCGTGTGATTGATGTCTGTTGTTCTGCTGAGAAGTGAGGACAATCTCCGTATTGTTCCAACTTTCAGTGAACTTGCTATTGTTATTGTTTTCATATTTTGCCAAATTAATGTAAATGTTTGATGTTAAACTTTGATTCTGCAAATAAATGACCGCATTCATTTGATGGGTCAAAGATAAATAACGTCTCTCGTTCGCATTTTTGTTAAACTCAACGCACGACATTTACACAGTCAGAAAGATGAAGAACTCGTGAAAAATGTATGAATATATCCAGCATATGTCATACTACACAACTGAAGACATTTTAAAGATGTATTTGGACATCCAGATAATAAACCATTGCAATAGTCCAGTCTAGACGTGACAAATGCATGGACCAGTTTTTCTGCACGATTTTTAGATAAGATGTTTCTAATTTTAGCGATATTATGCAGGTGGAAGAAGGCAGTTCTAGTAACATTTTTAATGTGGAGGATAAAATACATGCCCTGATCAAAAATAACACCAAGATTTTTAACATTAGAGCTGGAGGCCAGATTAATGCCATCTAAGGAGGGAGAAAGACTGAAAAATTAATTCCTAAGGTGCTCAGGTCCAAAAACCAAAACCTGTCTTGTCTGTGTTCAACAGGAGAAAATTAAGGGTCATCCATGTTTTTATGTCTTTAAGACATGCTTGTAGTCTAAGTAGCTGATCGGATTCATTGTGTTTAATGGACAAATATAATTGTGTGTCATCAGCATAACAATGACAATTTATTCCATGCTGTTTAATAATTTTACCTAATGGAAGCATATATAAAGTAAAGAGTATCTGCCCAAGCACTGAGCCCTGAGGAACTCCATGACTAACTTTGGTGTATGAAGAAGATTTATCATTTACATTTACAAACTGGAATCTATCAGATAGATATGATTTAAACCATTTTGGTATGGTATGGTATGGTATAAACTTTATTCATTTAAAAAAAGTACAAAACAATTCCATAACAATATATAAAAGATACAAAATATTTAAAATGAAAGGCAGCAGAAAGAAGAAAAAATCTTATTATATCTGCCCCTTTTTCCAAACAATTATGTCAATCATAATAATTTTCAAGTAACATAACAAAATGAATAACTCTTTCTAATTTTTCACGTCTCATCTTGTCTCTGTATATAAGCCGTCTGTTCAGTCTTGTTCTTCGTCGCGTCATCTTCGTTGGGTCTCCGTGTTTTCCCTGAGTCTTTCGAGTTCTCCTGAGTCTTCTGAGTTTCCCTGAGTCTTCTGAGTTCCCCGAGTTCCTTCCGAGTTCCAAGTTTTATTAATCAGAACCAGATCAGCTAATCACTTGTACATGTTTGATGTTAAATTTTGATTCTGTTAAATAAATGACCACGTTTATTGTGATGGGTCAAAGGAAATTAATGTCTCATATCACTGATTTAAACACAATCCTCACAGTACCTCGTCACATGGCCTTAATTTAACTCAAAAAAGAGAGAACCCGTTATATTTAAATAATTAGTAGTGGAAGGTGCAGCTAAGCTGGCCCTGACACCACTACATACCTCTATGACTAATTAACTTTTGAAGTCAACACAATTAAAGATGGCCGCCACAGCCGAATGATCATAGAAAACACAAAAATACATAAAGATATAACTCAGTCAGTTTTGCAGATGTGCTGACATTTGGTGTGGTAGTAGCTGGAAGCGATTCCCTTCCTTTATGACTTCAACAAACGTTCAGCTAACTCAACCGTTCAGGTGTCAGAATGTTCAACTCGTTCGATGTTACAGCCATGAAGTGAAGGTTTTGTAACTTTTAGAGTTATTCAAATATTTTATTTGATTTACATTTTCCGCTGAAGAACCTAAATTATTTAAAAACTTTTATCTTATGTGAAATTTACATTAGTTTACTTGTTTGTAAAATTTAGCCTTAAAGGCGCTGTTCTATTTCGTATAAGCTTCACCCTTTAAGGCTGTCGCTTGGTGGGTTTATCCCGTTATGTGGAGCATTAGCACTGAAAAATTTAGTCCACGCCCACCTGCTGTGTGGGCCCTACCCGGTCCGTATAAATTACGTTAAGAGCGGGAAATCGGCTCCCATTTTTACTTCAGCAAGCTAATAGCACTGTCAGAAGAACAAATAAGGAAAATTGTATAGATGACAAACCTTTGTTAAGGATGCTTGGCCCGGCAGTCGACCTCCAGTCGTCCGGTGAGTTCTCCTCCCCGAGGAGAAGCTGACGAGCAGTCTTATTTCAAGGTA
>NC_056515.1:6910572-6914074 GCF_014905685.2 Nematolebias whitei
AGCTAGACTTTTGATGCTTTTAGCTAGACTTTTGATGCTTTTAGCTTGATTTTTGATAATTTTAACTAGCCTTTTGATGCTTTTAGCTAGACTCTTGATGCTTTTAGCTAGCCTTTTGATGCTTTTAGCTAGACATTTGATGCTTTTAGCTAGACTTTTGATGCTTTTAGTTGGACGTTTGATGCTTTTAGCTAGACTTTTTATGCTTTTAGCTGGACTTTTGATGCTTTTAGCTAGATTTTTGATGCTTTTAGCTAGACTTTTGGTGCTTTTAGCTAGACTTTTGATGCTTTTAGCTAGCCTTTTGATGCTTTTAGCTAGCATTTTGATGCTTTTAGATAGACTTTTAATGCTTTTAGCTAGACTTTTGATTCTTTAAGCTAGACTTTTGATGCTTTAAGCTAGACTTCTGATGCTTTAAGCTATTCTTTTGATGCTTTTAGCTAGACTTTTGATGCTTTTATCTAGACTTTAGATGCTTTTAGCTCGACTTTTGATGCTTTAAGCTAGACTTTTCATGTTTTAAGCTAGACTTTTGATGCTTTTAGCTAGACATTTGATGCTTTTAACTAGTCATTTGATGCTTTCAGCTAGACTTTTGATGCTTTTAGCTAGCCTTTTGATGCTTTTAGCTAGACATTTGATGCTTTTAGCCCAGACTTCCCTCTCCCCAGCCACTTGGGCCAGCTCTTCCAGGGGAATCCCGAGGCGTTCCCAGGCCAGCCGAGAAACATAGTCCCTCCAGCGTGTCCTGGGTATTACTCTGGGCCTCTTTCCGGTGGGACGTGTCCGGAACACCTTACCAGGGAGACGTCCAGAAGGCATCCTAAACAGATGCCCATGCCACCTCAACTGGCTCCTCTCGACGTGGAGAAGCAGCGGCTCTACTCTGAGTCCCTCCCGGATGATCGAGCTTCTCACCCTGTCTCTAAGGGAGAGCCCAGACACCCTGCGGAGAAAACTCATTTCGGCTGCTTGTATCCGAGATCTCATTCTTTCGGACACAACCCAAAGCTCGTGACCATAGATGAGGGTAGGAATGTAGATCGATCGGTAAATTGAGAGCTTCGCCTTTTGACTCAGCTCTCTCTTCACCACAACAGACCTGTACAGCGCCTGCTTCACTGCAGAAGCTGCATCTATCCGCCTATCGATCTCACACTCCATTTTTCCCTCATTCGTGAACAAGACCCCAAGATACTTGAACTCCTCCACTTGGGGTAGGACCTCCTCCCTGACCCGGAGAGGGCACTCTACCCTTTTCCGGCTCAAGACCATGGCCTCGGATTTGGAGGAACTGATCTTCATCCCGGCCGCGTCGCATTCGGCTGCGAACCGCTCCAAGCGAAAGCTGTAGATCATGATCTGATGAAGCCAATAAGACCACATCATCTGAAAAAAGCAGAGAAGCAATCCTAAGGCCACCAAAACGGATCCCCTCAACACCTTGGCTGCGCCTAGAAATTCTGTCCATAAAAGTTATGAACAGAATCGTGACAAAGGGCAACCTTGGCGAAGTCCAACTCTCACAGGGAACAAGCCCGACTTACTGCCGGCGATACGGACCAGGCTCTGACACCGGTCATACAGGGACTTAACAGCCCATATCAAAGGGCCCGGTACCCCATACTCCCAGAGTACCTCCCACAGGGTCCCCCGAGGGACGCGGTCGAATGCCTTCTCCAAGTCCACAAAGCACATGTAGACTGGTTGGGCAAACTCCCACGCACCCTCCAGGACCCTGCTGAGAGTGTAGAGCTGGTCCAGTGTTCCATGGCCAGGACGAAAACCGCACTGCTCCTCCTGAATCCGAGGTTCGACTATCCGACGGATCCTTCTCTCCAGAACCCCCGAATAGACCTTACCAGGGAGGCTTAAGAGCGTGATTCCCCTGTAGTTGGAACACACTCTACGGTCCCACTTTTTGAATAGGGGGACCACCAACCCGGTCTGCCAATCCAGGGGATCTTCCCCCAATGTCCACGCAATATTGCAGAGTCGCGTAAGCCAACACAACCCTACAACATCCAGAGCCTTAAGGAACTCTGGGCGAATGTCATCCACCCCCGGGGCCCTGCCATCGAGGAGCTTTTTAACCACCTTGGTGACCTCAGCACCAGAGATTGGAGGGCCCGACCCAGAGTCCCCAGGCTCCGCTTCCTCAGTGGAAGACGTGCCGGTGGGATTGAAGAGGTCTTCAAATTATTCCGCCCACCGACCCACAACATCCCGAGTTGAGGTCAGCAGCACACCACTCCCACTATAAACAGTGTTGGTGGCGTACCGCTTTCCCCCCCTGAGACGCCGTATGGTGGACCAGAATCGCCTCGAAGCCGTGCAGAAGTCGTTCTCCATGGCCTCTCTGAACTCCTCCCATGCCCTAGTTTTTGCCTCAGCGACCACCCAAGCCGCATGTCGCTTGGACTGCCGATACCCATCAGCTGCTTTCGAGGTCCCACAGGCCAAAAAGGCCTGATAGGACTCCTTCTTCAGCCTGACAACCTCCCTCACCAACGGTTTCCACCATCGGGTTTGAGGGTTGCCGCCGCGACAGGCACCGACAACCTTGCGGCCGCAGCTCTGGTAAGCCGCCTCGACAATAGAGGCACGAAACATGGTCCACTCAGATTCAATGTCCCCCACCTCCCTCAGAACATGTTCAAAGTTCTCACTCCGTCTCACAAGAGACTCTGCCAGACGTTCCCAGCAAACCCTCACAATACGTTTGGGTCTGCCAGGTCTGACCAGCATCCTCCCCCACCATCGGAGCCAACTCACCACCAGGTAGTGATCAGTTGACAGCTCCGCCCCTCTCTTCACACGAGTGTCCAAGACATGTGGCCGTAGATCAGATGAGACAATGACAAAGTCAATCATCGAACTGCGGCCTAGGGTGTCCTGGTGCCAAGGGCACTTATGGACACCCTTATGCTTGAACAAGGTGTTCGTTATTGACAATCCATGACGAGCACAGAAGTCCAACAACAGAACACCACTCTGGTTCAGATCAGGGGGGCTGTTCCTCCCAACCACACCCCTCCAGGTCTCACTGTCATTGCCCACATGAGCATTGAAGTCCCCCAGCAGAACAAGGGAGTCCCCAGGAGGTGCACTTTCCAGTACCCCCTCCAAGGACTCCAGAAAGGGTGGATAATCTGAACTGCCGTTTGGTGCATAAGCACAAACGACAGTCAGAACCCATCCCCCCACAAGTAGGCGGAGGGAGGCCACCCTCTCATTCACTGGGGTGAACCCCAACACACAGGCACCAAAAAGGGGGGCAATAAGTATGCCCACTCCAGCTCGGAACCTCTCACCAGGGGCAACTCCAGAGTGGAAGAGTGTCCAGCCCCTCTCAAGGAAACTAGTTCCAGAGCTCGAGCCATGCGTAGAGGTGAGTCTGACTATTTCTAGCCAGAACCTCTCAGCCTCACACACCAGCTCAGGCTCCTTCCCCACCAGTGAGGTGACATTCCACGTCCCAATAGCCAGCTTCTGTAGC
>NC_056515.1:6914174-6914840 GCF_014905685.2 Nematolebias whitei
TTGTCTCTGAATATCTGTAACCCATGTTGTGTCAAATAAATCTTTTATACGAAGGGCGACGCCTCAGCCGTCTTGAACACGACGTGGTATTCCAGCCACAACAATGTCCAAATACTTCTTTAAAACGTCTTCAGTTGATCCAAAATGCTGCTGCTAGAGTCTTAACCGGAGTTAGTAGGCGAGATCATATTTCTCCATTTTTAGTTTCTCTCCACTGGCTCCCTGTCAAATCCAGAATAGATTTCAAAATCTTACTTCTAACCTACAAAGCTCTCAACAACCTGGCTCCATCTTATATTACAGATCTTATTGTTCCATATTTTCCTAACAGAGCTCCTTGCTCATAGACTGCAGGTTTACTTGTGGTTCCTAGAATTTACAAAAACAGAATGGGAGGCAGCTCTTTTAGTTATCAGGCTCCTCTCTTGTGGAACCAACTACCAATCTCTGTCCGTGAGGCTGACACATTATCCAGTTTTAAAACTAGGCTTAAGACTTTCCTTTTTGCTAAATCCTATAGTTAGGGTCAGCCTGGGTTTCCTGAGCTGTCCCTTAGTTATGCTGCTATAGGCTTAGACTGCTGGAGGACAAACTGACCAAAATTTTTACTCTGCTTCTGTCTTTACTTACTCTGCTCAACCTGTTTTGTATTTGTAATTATTTTTT
>NC_056515.1:6914940-6931964 GCF_014905685.2 Nematolebias whitei
ATATATTTTTTTTTTTTTTTGTTTACTAGAATGTTCAAATAACATTCATATCAAGTTAGATAATTTCTCCTACCGATCAATAATTTAAAATGTTTTCTCTAATCTGGAATTGTTGTCTCCATATTCAATCATCCTTCTATCTTTAAGGGACTCTCATAAGAAATGTTTTACACCACCAGTGCATTTATATTTAATCTTTTTCAGTCTACACCCTAGATCCATCACTGCTTGTCCTTCAAGTTTAACACTTTTGTTAAATAACCAATATATAAAAGAGTGTTCTCTCTTAAGGACACCCAACCTCCATAGAAATATACCACCACAACTGCCTATAATCCACCAATATATCCATCACAATACTCCCCAAATACTTTCACCCTGGTTGGTTCAACTCAACAGACATGTTTGTTTTCCCCCATCTCTTAATTCACTTTAATCTGTAACAACTCAAAATCCTGCAATAAAATAAAATAAAAACAAAACACAAGGCTCCAGTCTGTCTCTCCTCTAGACAAGAATGACACTATGATCCACAGACATTACCATTCTGTGTTCATCTGTCTCTCCTCCCTGTCCTCTCAACCAGCCGGTCAAAACAGATGACCGATTGTCCTGAGCCTGGTTCTGCTGGAGGTTTCTTCATTTTAAAAGGGAGTTTTTCCTTTCCACTGTTGCCACTGTGCTTGCTCAGGATGGGAGACTGCATCTAAGCCAAAATTCATCTTGTCTGCTGGATTCCTTAGATAGAGAACTACTAATTGGCTTTTATGTATGTGAATGTTTCTGTAAAGTGCTCTGAGACAACTTTGTTGTGATTTGACGCTATATAAATAAACTGAATTGAATTGAATTGAACACATGATACTGTGATAAATGAAAAACATCCTTGACCTGTCACATTATCTTCAGAGAGAAGGTCTGTGTGTGTTCATCTACTCACATCAACTTGAGTGCGGAGATTTATGTTTTCTGTCTGGGCTCCCAGGTTGAACTGAACCACGTCAGATCCTTCACATGTCATCGACAAACAAACAACAACTTATATACATACAGGCATTTAAATCAAATCGACGAAGCTGAAATTTTAGAGAAAATGTAGTTAGTCAGCAAAAATTATCATTCATTGTGCAGAAAGAAAGATGAGGGATGAAAGATGATTAGCTAAAAACTCAAATTTAACAGTTTTAATACGGCACCATGATAGGTCTGGACAACCTGTCAAAAAATGGTTAATAAATACACAGAACAACTTTTATTTATTATCGTCTTTTTGGCACCAGATCTGAGAAAAAGTATCTTATTAAAACTATTTAATCCCCTTTTGTGTTAAAAACTTTCCTCGGTAGCTAATTTTGGTACGTTTGGGCCCTGCATACTTCTGCAGTTTCTGGCCAGATGTCCAGCCTTCCCACATGTCCAACAGTAATACTGGCCCAACGACATTTGTCCTCCACACCTGATCTCCCTATTTCCACTTCAAACTCCACCCCTGTATGATGTACATTTGTAAGTTATCTGCTCTATTTGGAAAACTCCTTCAGTTGGTAGTGGTGGACCAACAGCTGTCATCTGGTTCATTTTATGTTTCCTGCATTTTTTCTTATTTTTCTTAGTTTTCTCTTTCCTGTCTCCCAGCTGCTCTTTAACCAGTTTCTGGTTTACAGTTTTAAACAAACCCCTCTCTTCTTCATGTCTCTGATCTTGTCTCTCTATGTGGTTTACTAATGTAGCTATTAAAGGCATCAGGCTTGGTAATTCCTGCACCAATTGTATCTGTGCAGTCCGGGTCACGGAACCAGCTGTTAAAGACAAGAGCTGGCTGCTGGCCACCGGATCCAGAAACCCCCTCCAGCCCACATCTTTACGAGAACTTCAGAAAGAAAAGGACAGAAGGCTAAGAAAAATTTGTTCGGCTACACATTCGTCAATTTTATTGAAATCGTCTTTTGGTGCACTAAGTAGCTCATTTGGTTTGGGCAGCCTTTGAACATACATGTCCAAGTAATATGGTCCCATCAGGCCTGTAGAAGTCCTGGTATACCCCTCCACAAAGTCACCTTCGAAGTGAGGCAAACCAGGGACCACCCATACCCATGGTAGTGTCATGTTTAGCCAATCTTTGTGCCAGGCGTTAACAGGCTGAAATATAGCTGCCCAACTCCAATAAAAATATTGTTGATTCATTACTGGAGTTATTGCTAAATAATTTTGAGATTTACACTCACCATACAGATTCCAATAGCAGATTGGAAGCTTTTTTAATCTGTGTTCCTTGCAATGTTCTGTTGCACTTGGCCTCACCCCGTCATCGGGTTTTGAATCTACCATTTTTATTATATTTAGCGGTGGGGGGTGTTTCAATATAAAACTCAGCAGGGGGTGTTTCGCTATGAGGTCGTCTGTGAGGATGTCCATCAGTAGCATAGGGTTTGAGTACCTTCTTGTGCCTCACTGTGTGAATGGTTTTAACTCTAGTCTGGTTCCGATATACTCCAGTGTGGTTCCTTCGAGTAAGTGGGGGTATTTTGTCACAATCTAAATGGATGTTGGCTGTTCAATATTTCGTATATCGTTCATCATTGATTCCAAGATGGCCGCCGGGCAAGTATGTTTGGGAGTGTCTCTGCAAACAGTTAACTGAAAAGTGGACTTAACTTTGGATAAAACTGCTAAAACTGCTTCAAAAACGACAAAATACTGAAAACTGAGTGGAGAAGGACAGTGAGAAAGGAGGACACAGAGAGAGGAAGGAGGTGAAAGGCAAGCCGTGGAGTTGGCTCCGCCGAGCTGGGGAGCGACGGTGTGGGGCTGCTGTGGAGACCTTCTGCCGGGGTTGTGCCTGCTTTGGAAGGCGGGGGTTCGGGTCTGCGGCCGTTGGGTCTGTGTGCAGCTGGAGGCTGGTCTTCCGTGGAGGTTTCTGCGGGCTCCTGGGGCCTTTTGGTCTGTTCTCCATCTGACGTTGGATTCGGGTGCAGTGGCCGCTGGCTACCACCAAAGGGCAGCTGTGACTTGGGATCGGGCGTCGGCTTTGCTTGGCTGTGTATACATCTCCAGGTCGTGAGTACACTTAAATATGTCAAGTAAATCCAAACGTGGAAAGAAAGAACATTTGGACGAACTAAGTGTAGAAGACATGGAGGACATTAAAAAGTCTTTGAATTTTATGAGTATGGAACTGGCCAAGCTGACATCAAAACAAGAACTATTAATTGGATTGTTTGAGGAAGTAAAACAACTTAAACTTCAAATAAGCGAAAAGGACAATAAAATAATTGAACTTGAAAAAAGAGTTGACGACATGGAAAGAAATGCGAGACAAGAGAATCTGATTATAACTGGTTTTACAGTAAAACCAAAGTCCTTTGCAAAAGCTGTGACGGGTTCTGCAACAACAGAAGACGCTTCACAGCAAGAATTACAAACATTGGAAGACCAAGTTGTGTCATTTCTGCAGGACAAAGACTTTAATATTGAAAGTGAGGATGTGTCAATTTGTTACACCTTGCCTGGACAGGATAAAATCAAACCAACAATAGTTGTCAGATTCGTCAGTAGGAAACTCAGAAATAATGTGATGATGCAGGCAAAAAAAACTAAAGGGTACAAAAGTATATATAAATGAACATCTAACAAAAAAGAATGCAACTATTGCACGGGAGGCGAGGTTGTTAAAAAAACAAAAAAGTATAATATCGACATGGACAAGAAATGGACACGTTTGGATAAAAGTACAAGAAGAATCACAACCTAAAATAATAAAGGAAATAAAGGACTTGGAAAAATTCAAATAATCCAATGAAATGGTAACTTTCAAATCATCAAAATTATATTTAATACATAATTGTTAAAACATTAGTCTGGTGAACAGATGTTTTAACTATGACAGCTTATGCTGACTTAGAACCGAAAATATATAACGTTGTTGATTTGATTGATCCAGGTTTTTATCCGAAAATAGAGGATTGTGATTATTATAGTGAAAAACAATTTAATGATATCAGTTTGACAAAGCCTGGTTTTTCTATAATTCATTTCAATTGTAGGAGTATAAATGCAAATATTTCCAAGATAACAGATTATTTAAAACAAATAGAACATTTACAATAATAGCATTGTCTGAGACGTGGTTAAATGACGAAAATATTATTAATGCCCAAATTGATGGGTACGAATTATATAATATAAATAGAAATAATAAAAGAGGTGGTGGTGTGGCTTTATTCATCAATAGTGCAATAAAATGTAAATTAAACAGGGAAATGTCAACAACTGATGAGAACTCAATTGAGATGATAACAATAGAAATTTTAAATAAAAATGATAGAAATATCATAATAAGTTGTGTATACCGACCACCTGGATCGAATATTGAGTCATTCACAGATAAAATTATTGAACTATTAGATAAGAGCTGTAATAAAACAATTTTTTTTATGTGGTGACTTTAATATTGATTTGGGGGAAAAAACAGATTCTAATAACATCAGTACATTTATTGACTCAATGCAAACTTTAAATCTTTACCCATTAATCTCGAAGCCAACAAGAATCACGACTCATAGTGCAACAATAATTGATAATATTTTTACAAACACAACAAATGGGGATGTGATTGGGGGTATTTTGATGAATGATCTTAGTGATCATTTACCGGTTTTTACAATTTATAGTAAGTATCAAATAAGCACAAAAACATTTCCTAAAAAGAAAAAAATAATAAATACATCCAAGCAAGCTTTGGAAAATTTGAAAAATGATTTAGCTGTACAAAACTGGGATAGTGTCTATGTTGATGATGTAAACAAATCTTATGATGTGTTTATGAATATCTTGGATGCTTTATATACAAACAATTGTGTACTAAATAATTACACCAAGAAGAATGTTGTTGACCAGCAGTGGATGACAAATGGACTGAGTAATGCTTGTAGGAAGAAAAACTATTTGTATTTATGTTTCTTGAAATGCAGAACACAAGATGCAGAAGATAAATATAAGAAATATAAAAACAAATTAGTTGGGATTATAAGAAAACATAAGAAAGAATATTATAGTGACTTATTGAATAAAAGTAATGGGGATACCAGGGCAACATGGCGGGTTGTGAATAGTGTTCTACAAAAAAATATAGGAAAAACAGGCATTTCACAGAACTTTACAATAAATAATGAGACAATATATGATGAAAATGTAATTGTTAATGGATTTAATCAATACTTTGTGAATGTTGGAACTAGTCTTGCAACAACGATACCAAAGATGAATAATTATGGGAACTATTTAATTGATGATTATCTGGACAGTATGTTCTTGAAGGGAACTGATAAAGATGAAATAATGAATGTAGTCAATAAATTTGTAAACAAAAACTCTAAGGATTGGATGGATATGGACATGACATTCGTAAAGAACATAATGGGTCATGTAATTGAACCATTTACACATATATGTAATTTGTCCTTTACAATGGGAGTATTTCCAGACAGAATGAAGGTGGCTAAGGTATTTCCTCTTTTTAAAAATGGTGACAAATGTGTGTTTGATAACTACAGACCGATATCCTTGTTACCACAGTTTTCTAAAATCTTGGAGAAACTATTCAGTAACAGACTGGACCAATTTATTGAAAAACAAAATATTCTAACTAATAATCAATATGGTTTTAGAACAAAAAATTCAACATCTATGGCGCTTATGGACTTTATGGAACAAGTAACTACTGCGGTTGACCGTAAACAATATTGTGTAAGTGTGTTTGTTGACTTGAAAAAGGCATTTGATACTGTTGACCATAATATTCTTTTTGATAAATTATACAAATACGGTATCAGAGGTTTAGCTTTACAATGGGTGTGTAGTTACTTGAAAAACAGGAGACAGTTTGTACAGATGAATGATGTGAAATCGGATCACTGTACTATTACTTGTGGAGTTCCTCAAGGATCCGTACTTGGCCCAAAGTTGTTCATTTTGTATGTAAATGATTTGGTCAAGGTGTCTGGCCTCCTTAAATGCGTTCTTTTTGCTGATGACACAACATTTTTTTGTTCTGGTAAAAATATTGAACAGTTATTGGAGTCAATGATGACGGAGTTTGTTAAAATTCAGAAATGGTTTAGACTAAACAAATTATCTTTAAATTTGGATAAAACAAATTACATGATATTTAGTAATAGAAATAAAACTATTGATGTTCCATTTCAAATTGAAGATTCAATGATTTGTAGAGTTAATGAGGTGAAATTCTTGGGTGTCATCATTGACGATAAACTGTCGTGGAAACAACATATAAATTCTGTTAAAACGAAAATATCCAAATCTATTGCAATTTTTTATAGAGTTAGGTATCTACTAAATGATAAAGCATTGTTTTTGTTGTATAATACAATTGTTGTTCCACACTTGGTTTATTGTGTTAATGTTTGGGGAAAAGCGTGTAAATCAATTAATTACAAAGCCTATTTTTATATTGCAGAAAAGAGTTGTAAGAATTATTACAAGAAAACATTATTATCATCCATCAAGTATTTTATTTAATCAAATGAAACTGTTGAAATTCTATGATTTGGTGGATTACAACATTTTGTCACTTATGTATAGAGCTCATACAAATACACTACCTTCTAATATTCAAATGTATTTTGTGAAAAGATCAAGCTGTTACAATCTTAAGGGGAAAGATGTTTTTGTTAAACCGCAGTTCAGAACTAGTTTAAAGGGAAGATCTACCTTAATTCAGGGTGTTGGTTTATGGAATGACTTAGAGACAGATATTAAGGAAGCCAAATCAATCTTGGTATTTAAGAAACAGGTAAAAATCAAATTGTTAAAAAAATATACATGAATGTAATTCATTGAAAATGTTTGTTAATTGAAAAATTAAGCGAGTTATTTATTTGTTTTTGTTACTTACAGTAAATGTTTGTTTAAATTGTTTATTAGATAAATAAGGAGCAGACTTAATAAGATTTTATCTTCATCTGCTGCCTTTCATTTTATTTTTGTTTTCAAATTACATACATGTAAATTGATATGTATTCTTCTTATTATAAAATGAATAAATAAATAAATAAATAAATAAATAAATAAATAAATGTTACCCCAAAACTCCCAACGAGAGAGAATCACCTGACACCTATCGTCTTTTGGTGGAACGGGATAAATTACTTCACTATCCCAGTAGCCTTGGTGACCCAACCCTGGCAGTGGCCGGCAAGCCCGGTCACATTGCCATTCAGGTGGTTCTTTGTCTGGATAAATCCAGTTACATCTTGTTGTTCTTTTAACTTGTTTTCTCAAAGCTGCTATCCATCCTTAAGGGCAGATGCTGGTTTTCTAACACATACTGCTCCGGTTTACACACCTTTCTTTGGATCATGTTCACCATGGGTGGGCTTGTGGTCCAGATTACCATTTCTCCTACCGAAATTTTGAAGAATTGGCTATGGTATGGCTCGTGGTAGTTAGGTCCCCACCTGAGTTTGATTCTTAATCCAGCTATAGTCAATTAGACCACATTGAATATCCATGGGGACGTTGGTGGGCAAGAGCAGATAGGGGTACTGAAGCGGGGGAGCCATGCTAGGCTCTGGCAGTATTCCTTTTGAGGTTCATCTAGGCAAGGTTTCCTGGTATACTGAGTGTTCAAGTAGAAATAGTTTTGGGAGTGTTTTTTCCATATGGAAAAATCTTGTTGTGGCTTGTCAAGCCATGTTATCTCATTTAACATTATTATCGCTGGTATTTTTGGGCCCACTCGATCATATTGAACTAGTACATTGTCTACAGTGACGTCAATATGCTTGGAGTGTATAATGTCTTCCTTTTTTTACAGGCTTCCTAGTGGGGGCATGAGCAGGCATTACAGCAGCGGATGTCTTTCTATTGGACGGGCCTGGCGCATGGGGACTTCACCTTCGATCTCCTCCAGAGATCTGCTCTCTTGCCTTATCATTCGTTCCTTATAGAGCTCCAAACAGAGAGTTTATGGGTGTGGCACGTTTGGTCGTAATCCTCTCCACACACACTTCCATTGGAGGATACTCCACATAGTAGGCTCCAGCTGGGGGCCTTGTAGCCTGTTGAAGGGGTTGTCGGGTGGGCTTTCTCCCCTGTGGAATCGGTCTGTCGCTTCTTGCATCCGTTGTCTAAAGAATGCTTGTGACTTTGCCTCATACCGTCTGTAATGCACGCCCAATTCCGTCTGTGAGGTTATTGTGCTGACCAGTGGATGCCCCCTGTAGGACACCATCGCCCTGTACACCATTCTCGTGGGGCATTCGTTCCAATGGTTGACGGGCGTCAAAACCCGGTCATACAACATTCGCAGGGGTAGCTTAGTATTTTAAACCACTACTCGATATGGGTCACCCTCCCTTTGATAGATCTTCGTTCTCAGGGTCAGGCTTGTCACCCAGATTATCATTTCTCCCACAGAGATTTCACAATATTGCATGTGGTGAGGCTCTTCATAATTAGGGCCCCACTTGACCTTAACCTTCCATCCAAACACACGCAAATAAACAACGTTAAAGATCCATGGTGTTCCCATTGGGCTGGGGTTATATGGTAACTCCCACTGGTCGCTTATTACTATGAAGCCAGGAAAACTAGGATACGCCCGGGTGAGATCTGGCCACCGGAAGGTGTTTTTACACGAGTTGTAATAGTTCTTTGTTTTGTTTGTAAAAATTGAATAATCTTTTCTGGGTCTGTCCAGTCTTACCAGTTCACCTCTGACAATTAGGGCTGGTTCGTACGGCCCGGTTCTGGATCTTTGAAATAACAAATTCCACACTTCTGCGCGGGGTTGTTGCTTCGATCTTGGGAGGAAGTCTATGTCGCCCGGCCAACATATCGGGACGTTCCTCAGCGTAGTTTCGTCCTAGGTCCAACACTCCTCCATGATTTCAGCTGATTTTACATTATCTCTTCCTTTCCAGATACTACTAGTGCACCTTATAACGTCTTTTAATATTTTTCTTCCTCTCCTTTTTCTGCGATGAGATCCGTTGATGAGTCTAGCGCCCCTTTGATCGGTTTTTACTCGTCCGCTTTCTTGTCCGTGAGCTTCCATCTCTTCCTGAATGTCTTGCTGGCCCAAGCTTTCAGCACACTTTGTCTTTTATCCGTTTTACTTGGTTGAGACTTTTGTAGTGAGATAGGTCGGTTAGCTTCGTTTAGCTTCAGCGCTCCACTACACGTTATAATATCTGGACTAGTTCAAGTACCTGATATTATACTTAATTTAAACGGGTTCTCTCTTTTTCGAGCTACTTGACAGATATGTGACAGAGATACTGTGTGGGAGATGGTTTAATCAGTGACGTGAGACGTTAATTTTCTTTGACCCATCAAAATGAATGTGGTCATTTATTAACAGAATCAAAATTTAACATCAAACATTGTACACGTGATTATACTGATTGTACGGAATAACACAGCCTAACTACAACAGACATTTATGAAAATATCTGGATTAATTACTGGCAGATAGAAGAGTTTTAAAGATGGGAAATGAGGGAGTTTAAATGGAGAGAGATGGTGTGTGAGGGAAAATGTGTCGACGAAGAACGGCACCCTCCATTCGAACCCAGCTTAACCCACGGTACACTTCGCAGTTGAAGATCGACTTTTTACCTTTCTGAAGATATGTCAGTTCCGGCGTAAAGTTCCACTTCAAGCCACCTTTCAGCGTCTCCGTAAGGATAGCAGAGAACCGTCCGGAGTAGTGACGGTACTTCGTTCAACACCAGCTCACCTCACGGTTGGACTCACATGAGTTGTGAGTCCGTCAGAGGTTCCACTCAGATGTGGAAGATTCCATAATCCCCACGAGACTCGGAAGAACTTCGGATCATGTCTGGAACTTCTTGTTCTCTCCAGCAACTTTTCTGTTCGGTTCTGCTCTCCGAATTGAACTGCTCCCCTCAGAACTAGGAAGTGTCGACATTTAAAGAGTTCTGTTTCCAGTTCATTTGGGAAGTCCTGATTGGCTGAAAGAGCCAATCAGGGGTGTGGTTTTAGTGACGTAAGAGGTCACTATAAGTCAGAAAAACAATGAGATGTTTGGAACAGACAGAAAAATGTTTTTGAAACAGACAGAGAAATGTTTAGGCGAGATGGGAGGAAACAGGTGCCAGCTTCTCTATTTACGTCTGAGAGGATTTAAAAACATGACAGTTCGTTCCAACAAACTTGTTTGCGTTTGTCTCCGACTTTTGACCGACTTACAACTTGCTCATTTCAGACAGAAGATCAAGAAAATGAATAATTACTCTGTAACAGACATTAACTAGATTTCTACTTTGAATGAGGATTAAAAATCATTAATACTGTTTCACAGTTGATTTAAAATAAGTAGTTCACTTCAACATTTAAAAATGATTTGAATTAAACACACTTTTGATTATCAAGACATTTGTAAAATAGTAATGATAATAAAAAAGAAAGTGTTCTTTCAATTGATCAGTGCAGGACACACTTAGAAAGTCTCTTGATGAACTTTATTTTGTGTTTCTGGACTCAAATCAATGAAATAACAGTTCTTGACCCAGGAAGGCCCTCAGGGCCAGATTTTGACCTGAGGCTTAGTTCACTACAGTCCCCCCTTTGGAAATCATCGCCTGTCCATGGGGATGAATTCCAACATGAACTTACGCCTCGGCATGTACTTGATCTTGATGTAATCCAGCAAGGAAAAACAAAAGTCAAAGGAGGTAATCCCATTGTGTTGTTGGTAATTCCATAATGTTGTTGGTAATTCCATTGTAGCAATGCTTTAACCCCTTGGAAACAAAGTCTGTAATCCATTGGAAAAAGTCATATAATCTACAACGATAAATCCACAACGAATGGAGGTGTTGATTGATCAGCATACAGAGGGGTTCCCTTGGATTGAACTGAAGATGCGGCCACTGGATGAAGATTGGAGACCAACGTCAGGATTGCATGTCTCCTCCAGCGAAGGTCGTCTCTGGGCGACGTCCAGTCAGTGCCGTTCTGGTTCAATGTGTCATGCAATTATGTGGTTTAAGGTGGGCTCATGAAGGGGATTTTACATAAGGCCTTAACCTATATGCACCTGGTGTGTAAGCTATTATGATTGGGAACAGCTACAGCTACCAGTTAAAGGGTGGAACATGCTGAAAAGGGTAGTTATAGGGGTTTATACCTATAGAAGGGCATTCCAAACTATTTTTCCATTCCTAACTTGGTTTAAGTTAGCTTTACATGGCAAAATATAGTTTGGTTCAATTGTCTGTTGTCTTTAGACGAACGACTTGAGATTGGGTGTTTGGTTTCCCCATAAATGTTTTTGGAGTCTATGGCGAGACTCATCAAAAAGAATTAGCTATCCCCCCGAATAGAATTGTTCGAGTAGGTTCGGCTTAAGCGTTATGAGACCAATGTAGATCATGGTACTGAAGGTAGCATTAATCTACATTGACTCCGCAAAGATTAGGTTTTAACGAGTGAACTGCATGTTGGCATAGTTAAAGTCCTTTACAGTCTCTAACTAAAATACATACAAAACTCATTCTTACTTGGGGTGTTCAGAAACAATACCCAAAACCAATTAAACGATGTCTCAACATCGACAAAAACAGTGACTAAGCAACCAGTAAAAACACGTTTCAACATTGACAAAAGTAGTGATTAAGCAACTAGAAAACGACGTTTCGGTGCGCCACTCATTCTGAATGTCAGATTTGATCACGTTATCGCGTCTGGTAACATTACCCTAACTGGCGTCACCCCCCTTCGGTCATGGGAGACCGCGAACACGGGTGAGGACGTCGCTCCATGAGCTAAAGTTAGGTTGTCCTTGAGTAGTTTTAACTGTTTGCGCAGCTGAAAGAGGACTTTAAGGTCTGGATTGGAATCTAGTTTGCCTTTCGATGGAGTGTATTTTTCTGGGTCAGTCAGATACAGTATCATCAAGTTAATTGCAGGATCCAACTTCTGAAGTTGGATGATGTCTGGGTCAGGTGAAAATGACTTTCAATATTTTAAAAGAACTTTGCAAAGTTTGTCCCTTTCTTCATCAGATGTCAGAGCGTCGGCTTGGGCGACCACCTGTTCAATCTGTGATGAGACTGATAAGGGTTCTTGCTCTTTGGGGAGCGCCAACGAATCCCTTTCTGAGTCGTCGGACCTGTCTATGGGTAAGACACCATAGGTTTGAGGTCCTTGGTCGACGTCATCGGTTGATAAAAGAGCTATGACCTGTGTTGGTTTTGTGAACCATACTGGCCCAGTTTCTTGACTCGGTACCAGGTTATCTGGGAGTCCTCCCAGAAATGGAATGCCTAGTTCAAAATCATGAAAATCAGTGGAAATCAACCATCCTAGCATAGTGTTTTTTTGGGATCATCACCTCATCCGTGCCTGTGTTACACACAGCAACAGATGTGGTCCTGGAGTCAAGGCTCACTTTGTTTGTGGCTTCCACAGACAGTCCCAAGTTGAAAAATGCAGGAGAAGGTTGAAAATATGCCTGTTTATGGCTAATAGCTTGTCCAGCTATGATGTGGATTCGCACCATTAGGTTAATCACCTTAGGTGGTACTGTGGTGGTTTGGTTGCTAGCAACCTGGCAGGCTTCTGGAATGGTCTGCCCAGCCTTAAGGTTTGCTGTGTCTAGCACAGGAGGATCCTTTGTGGCTGGTTTCAGGGACCACAGCACCTTGTTGATGGTGTCCACGTGGACACCCAACCTTACCAAAATGTCAGAGCCTATGTAGGTTGCATGTGGTAAGTTTTGGATCACGAGAAACGGGTGAACCAGTTCTCGTTGGTTCCAGTTCAGTTTTAGGTTAATGACTCCTTCAGCGGTCATTACCTGTGAACTATTGGGAACTAATGGAAAGCGGAAAGCTTTTTTAATTAGTTCTAGATTCACGTGTTTGTGAACCAAGGTTTCATAGAAAGCTCGGTTAATTGCAGATTTATCTGTCCACAGAGACAGAACAGCATTGTTGGTGTGGGACCCTTGGATCTCTACACCTTTAACTACCAGTGGTAGGTAGTGTTTTGTGGACTCTGACTGCTCCAGCTCACAGAGGAGGCTGTCTTGTTGGGTCAGAGTTTGGACCACCGGGTGGGTCTCTTTGGTTTCACATGATTTCAAAGGAATACTCACCGGGCTCGTGTCCTCGGCTGAGGAGTCCTTTGCGCCTTCCGCGGTACCTGCCGTTAGGCAGTCTGTGTTACACTCCGGAGGCATTTGTATTGGCAGTGGTTTGCTCACCTTGGCGCACATCGTTTGATCACCATAATCTATAATCGTGTCGAAGCGATTTATAAAATCCTGGCCAACCAAAAATGGGAATGAGTCAACACGAGACACGTGTACCGGGTGGTATAGTGTCATTCTGCCAACCTGCATGTGAACCATTGCTATAGCTGTCAGGGTTGTCCTCTTCTCTGAGGGACCCTGCATTTCAATAGCACATTCTGTGAGAGGTATTACCCTTTTAACACCGGCAGCGGCTGTCCTCAGCTCCTCGAACAGTTTAGCTGACATAATTGTTATGTCTGCCCCACCGTCCAGAAGTGCTTCGTGTGTGAGGACTCCTTTGAGTGTTACTGACAGGTACGCCTTTTTGGCGACCCCCCTTCTGATAAAGTTACACAGAAACCTCTTAGGTTTTTTCTGACGTTTCTTCACACGTTCAGCCTTGTCTGTGTAATCTTGGTTTGTCTGAACCGTCAGCACAGCAGTAGCTGTTTCTGAGTGTTCAGCTTGCGATGACTCGTCATCGTTTGTGTGTGAGTTTACCCCCCCTTCTTCCGATGAGGGGTTGTTGGAGGCAACAACAACAATGTCTTGGTGTGTTCCACTGACATCTGTGATGTTGTCATTTGCGCCCTCAGATGTAATAGTGATTACATCACTGCATAGTGCTCTAGGTTGGTTTCCCGTGTCAGTGTGTTTCAAAGTTTCTAAAAACCTGCGTAGTTTCTCTGTCTCTTCCGAGCTCAGAGGTGTAGGGCCTTGTTTCTGGAACCTTTGTGATTTTTTCGCCTCGGTTCGTTTCGTCCAAGGTGGGGGACGGTTAGGTACGTCTTTTGGGGGTTCCTTTTCGGACTTCCCCAGATAATATGGGTCACCTTGGTTCCCATATCTTTGCGTCCTACGCACGCCCCATTTACGATAATCACGTTCATCCTCTGAAAGAGGAGCTTTTTTGTCCCAGCGTGCACCTTTATGACGCGGTTTGTTAGTTTGAAAAGACTGCTTTTTCTCGCCTTTCTTAGGAAGGGGAGGCGATGCAGGTCGTCCTTCCAATTCTAGCGAGTGGGGTTTAACCTTTACATTAGGAAACACCTCTATGGGCGTCTTAGCATAAGAACATGCCTCAAACACATTCACAGCACACTATTTAATCTCATTGATAAATTTTTCTTTGAAATTTGCCATCATTTGTACTGACGTTCGTATGTCAGTGTGGAGATTTTTGCTGAAAACAAATTTAAAACCTTCTTCTTCCTCCATTCCGGTTTCATTTCTGTAACCAAAATAAGCTTGGAAGATTCTTTTGTAATAAACCTTTGGATGTTCATGCTTCCCTTGCGTGACCTTGTCAGCAGCTGGGAAACCAGCAGGTCCCGTGCAGGGGTCGTACTCCCTGATCAAAGCGTCACACAGAAGGTTGTAATCCTTTCTCGTTGCATCAGGTTGACGCTCCATGAAGGTGAACACCTCTCTGTCCGAAGTGAGCCTTATCAGACTGATTTTATCCTCAACCGTAGCATTAGGATAACCACTCAGTCTGAATTCAAGGTCATTCAGATACGCTTTTGTTCCAGTTGAACCCATTGGGCCAGGTACAAAGCGTTGTACATACTTTGAGATTTTTTGCAATTCATCTATTGAAAGAGGAAGTTTCAATGGTCTCTCTTGCCTGTTTGGTAGAGGGGACCTGTTCAGGTCTGTCCCTGCTACTTCAGGTAAGGGTGGAGGTGTGTCTCTACACACATGTGGAGGTGGCAGAATGGGATTAAGAGCAGGAGGTGCACCAAAATCCTTCTGAGGTGATTGTGGGTGACTTGGACTCTGACCTTGGTCATCTTTGAGTCCCAGACAAGCTCGCCCCACGTCAGAAATCTTATTTGTTGCTGCGGCTAGTTTTTCCTCACAGGCTTTTAAGCGTTCCTGTGATGTTTGACATTCACTTTGTAAACGCACGCCTTGTTGAACTAGCGCTTCCTTTTCCAATCTGCATTCGTTCAGAGCTTTTGATGTGAGCTACAACTTTTGTTGTAGCTTATCGTTGTCTGAACACAGTGCTTGGTACTTAATCTCTCTATCCCTAATCTTCTCATCATATGAGTGAGCTTGTAATGACAGCTGAGCTCGTGAGAGCTCTCTGTCACTTTGTACCTCATTTGCACGGGTCTCTTGATCAAAGTTAGACTGTGCCATGTATTCGAGTGTAGATGAACAAATGCTGATATATTCATCAATTAAAACGGGTTCACTCATCTTTCTGGACTGGATAAAACGTGCATTGAATTTAATGAAATGTAACATGAGACGTCATTTTTCTTTGACCCATCAAAATGAATGCGGTCATTTATTTTACAGAATCAAAGTTTAACATCAAACATTTACATTAATTTGGCAAAATATGAAAACAACAACAACATAATTAATCAGCTTACAACCAGGAAAACCATACGGCCATGATTTTCCGTTGTTTCACCACAGACATTAATGAAAACATCTGGATTAATTTTCTAGCAGAAAGGAGAGTTTAAAGATGGAAAATTGAGATTTATCTTACAGAGAGATGTGTGAGGGAATTTATCTGTTTTAACCAGAACGTACACGCTCCTTCGGGAACTCAGTTTGTCCCAAACAGTACACTTTTGGTGAAGGTCGACTTTTACCTTTTCTGAAGATAGATCAGTTCCGGCGTGGAGTCTCACTTCCAACCACTGTTCAGCGTCTCAGTGAGAACAGCCAAATACTTCGAGAGCCGTGCGAGGTTATCCAAACAGAAGTTATAATTCCCAAAATCATCTCTGGTTCAGCTTGTTTGGTTTAGCAGCATCCATGAATGCCTGTGTTTGCATTCCTGGAACTCCCAAACTCTTGAACTCTACTGCTCTCTTCTCCAGAACTCTCTATCAGAACTCTTCTCTGTTGAACTGGGAAATTGCCACATTTAAATGGGTCACTTCCGGTTCATTTGAGAGCTTTTTGATTGGTGGATGGACCAAAGCAAAGGTGTGGTTTGTGATGTAAGGTGTTATTAAAAGTCAAGGATTGTTTAAGAACAGACAGAAAGATATCATGGAAAAACCAGACTCCGTGGCGTCGCTCACCAAATATCTTGCTGTAAAAGTTAAACATGACATTTCTTTTCAGTAAACTTCTTAGTTGACCGAAGCTTGAACTTTAACACACTTACAAATTTGTTCACTTTCAAAGCAGACGATCAAGAAATTGAATCATTACTCTGTAATGTACTCTAACTTGATTTCACTTTGAATTAAGGAATAAAAATCATTACTACTGTTTAAGTAAATAAAAATGAGTAGTTCACTTCAACATGTAAACATTGTTTGAACTAACACAATTTGATTATCAAAACATTTGTAAAATAGTAATGATCATAGAGAATTGTCTTTTCCACTTGATTAATTCAAGACAGAAAGTCTCAGGATGGGTCAAACTGTATTTCTGGATTCAAATCAATGAAATGACGGTTTCTGTCCATCTGGTCAGTTTTGACATCAGGCTTAGTCCACTACAGTCCCCCCTTTGGAAATCATCGCCTGTCCATGGGGATGAATTCCAAACATGAACTTACGCCTTCGAATGTCCTTGAGCTTGATGTAATCCAGCAAGGAAGACCAAAGTCAAAAGTAATCCAGCAAGGAAAACAAAAGTCAAAAGTAATCCAGCAAGGAAGACAAAGTCAAGGTAATTCCACAATGTTCTTGGTAATTCCATTGTGTTGATGATAATTCCATAATGTTGTTGGTAATTCCATTGTAGCAATGCTTTAACC
>NC_056515.1:6932064-6938722 GCF_014905685.2 Nematolebias whitei
TCGCTGGAGGAGACCTGCAATCCTGACGTTGGTCTCCACTCTTCATCAAGTGGCCGCATCTTCATTTCAATTCAAGGGAACCCCTCTGTATGCTGATCAATCAACACTTCCAATCGTTGTGGATTTACCGTTGTGGATTATATGACTTTTTCCAATGGATTACAGACTCTGTTTCCAAGGGGTTAAAGCATTGCTACAATGGAATTACCAACAACATTATGGAATTACCATCAACACAATGGAATTACAAAAACATTGCTGGATTACTTTTGACTTTTGTTTTCCTTGCTGGATTACTTTTGACTTTTGTTTCCCTTGCTGGATTACTTTTGACCTTTGTTTTCCTTGCTGGATTACATCCTTTGACTTTTGTTTTCCTTGCTGGATTACTTTTGACTTTTGTTTTCCTTGCTGGATTACTTTTGACTTTTGTTTTCCTTGCTGGATTACATCAAGACCAGGGACATTCGAAGGCGTAAGTTCATGTTGGAATTCATCCCCATGGACAGGCGATGATTTCCAAAGGGGGGACTGTAGTGAACTAGGCCTGATGTCAAAACCTTGACCTAAGGACCATATGGGACAGAAACTGTCATTTCATTGATTTGAATCCAGAAATACAGGTTGACCCATCCTGAGACTTTTTTTCTTGAATTAACCAAGTGAAAGAAGACTACTTTTCTATTATCATTACTATTTTACAAATGTTTGATAATCAAAGTGTTTTAGTTCAAACCATTTTAGATATTGTAGTGAACTAATCATTTTTAATTAACTGTGAAACAGTAATAATGATTTTTAATCCTCATGCAAAGTTAGAATTAATGTTAAGGTCTGTTACAGAGTAATTATGCATTTTCTGATTTTCTGTCTTTGAATGAGCAGAGTAAGTTGGTCCAAGGTTGGAGTCAAACGCAGACCAGTTGTTGGAATGAGCTGTCATGTTTTTACATCCTCTCAGACGTAAATAGAGAAGCTGGCACCTGTTGGCACCTGTTTTCCGCCAACTCGTCTAAATATCCCTCTCGTATGTCTGAAAAACATTTTCAATCTGTTACATAACATTCTTGCTGTTTTTCTGACTCCTAGTGACCTCTTACGTCACAAAACACACCCCTGTCTGGTTGATATTGACCAATCAGAAACTCCCAGATGAACCGGAAATAGAGCCCTTTAAAATGTCGGTACTTCCTAGTTCAAGTCGAAAGTCGAGTTTGGAGTCGAGTCCAGTTGGAGTCGGGTGGAGTGTCGAGGAGAACAAGTCGCTTCAGGCTCCGGCTTCAGTCGCTGCAGCTCCGGTGCTGGGAAACAGGAAAATCCTGACATGACCACAGAGCTCTTCCGAGTCTTATGGGATTATAACATCTTCCACATCTGGGTGGAACTCTGACGGACTCCACTCATGTGAAGTCCACTCGTGAGGTGAATTTGTGTCGAACAAGTACCGTCACTACTTCGGACGATTCACAGCTGTTCCTACGGAGACCCTGAAAGGGTGCGTTGAATGGACTTTCGTACCAGTGGAGACATCTCCAGGTAAAAGAGTTGATTTATACCACCTAAGTGTACTGGGGGAAGAAGCTGAGAAAAACCCGGAGAGTGCCGTTCTGATGCTGACACAAACAAACCCCCTCACCCATCTTTTTCTCCCTCTAAACTTCATCTTTCCATCTTTAAAATTCTTCTATCAGGTAGAAATCATTCCAGATATTTTAGAAATGTCTGTGTAAAGTTTTCAACCACCGCCGTGTGGTCAATCAAAATTGTACAGCTTGCTAAAATTAGCCATGTTGTTATTTTCCATATTTTGCCAATTAATGTAAATGTGTGATGTGTTAAACTTTGATTCTGTTAATAAATGACCCACTGTCGTTGGTGAGTCAAAGATAATTAACGTCTCACGTTACATTTCTAAATTCAATGCACATTATATACGGTCCAGAAAAATGAAAGAATCCGTTTAATTTATGAATATATCTCATGCATATGTTCATCTACAGAGCCAAGTGCATAAATATCTCAGAAAGGGGACGATTGAGAGTACCAAAGCTACCAACACAAGGTGGGGTAGATGGGAAGACATTTTGTTAGACCCCGATCTAGAGATAGGACCGGCACAGCCAGCGAGCAGAAAAGCGACAAAACAGACACCTGAGAGACAAAAAATTCATGGCTGGACTCTCTACACGGATGGATCCAAGAAGGGATCTGATCAGGTGGCACACAGGGGTTTTATCCTCAAATATCAGGGTAACGAGTGCTGCTGTAGGATGGGGAGAGTACTTGGAAGCGCACAAACAGGAGAAGTAATGGCAGTACTCGAAGGACTGCTTGAACTGACAAACAAAAAAGTGAAAATAGAGCAAAAGTAGTGACCGACAGTCATTACTGTGCACAAGCCCTGAATGAGGACTTATCCATCTGGGAAGAAATGGATTTGAAAGTGCTAAGGGAAAAGTGGTGGCTCATCATGACTTGTAGAAGAAAATAGCTGAACTCAGGCTAAATCTACAGTTAGAAGTGGAACACCAGAAGTCCCACACTAGAAAAGGAAAATACTGGCAGGGCAATGAAGAAGTAGATTGTTATGTTCAGCAAAGAAAGATTGTTTTTGTCGGGATCGAGAAGTGGGACAGAACCTCCGAGGGTCGGAGGGTCCCAGAAGAGTACGTGTTTGAGGTTGTGTAGGGCGTGCACGAAGGCCTAGGTCATGCAGGCGTGCAACCTACACGTAAGGAGTTGGAGAGTCAGGAGCTCTGGGTCCCTTTAAAGCAGATCCGCAAGGTGCTGCAGGACTGCAAAGTATGTAGTCAATATAACGCAGGACGGCGAGGGCACCGAGTGGATGGGCAAACTATCAAAAGCACCATACCATGGGGCTCAGTGTGCATGGATATAGCTGGGCCTATGGGAGTCATGGGCAAGAAGGGAGAGAAATATCTTCTAGTGCTAGCAGACTCGATGTCAGGGTATGTAATAGTGAAGCCAGCAAGAAAAGGTAATGGCAGTAGTGTTGTTAGCATGTTAGAGCAGGTCTGTGGGTCGTTAGGCATTCCAAAGGAACTGAGAACTGATAATGGAACACATTTTCGCAACACACAAGTGGATCACAGGTGCCAGACTATTGTATTTGTCTCCCTACACACCTGAAGCCAACGGAGTAGCCGAAAGAGCCATAGGTTTAGTCAAGAATTGGATAGCTAAAAATGTTAATACCAAAGAATGGAGTACTAAAACTATGGAAATAGGGCAGGCCTTGAATGACAGGCATCAAGCTGGTAGACCCTCCCCCTCAGAGGAGCTTAACCAATGACAGTTCACCACACAGGAAAATGGGCGGGGCTCTGGCGATAAAGGGGAACAGTCAGACCCTGACGTCTCATTCAAGGTGGGGCAGAAGGTGTGGGTCAAAGCACAGGATCACACATCAGCAGTTGCAGTGAGGCCCAAATATATTTCCACAGACAGAGTGAAGAGACTTTTAGACAAAAACAGTCGAGATAGTGAAGAAAGGGATCCAAGGAATAGAACAACTGAGGCCAATTCCTAGCTAAGTTGAAACCAGAAACCGGAGTATGGCCAATGAACCAAGCACCATGCTCCCCCATATTAGAATGGCCACTATATGCGGGGGAGTTATCCTACAAAGAACAACTTCAGAGCTTTGGGCAGGTAGGGCCCTGAAATCATTGGAATATGCTAAAAAAAGGATACTTGTCAACAGAAAATGCAGCCATCAAGTGGAACAAACTAGAGAACAACTGTGTGGTCTGCCTGGAGCCTAGTGGTCTACCCCTTCTTTGGGAAGGACCAGGAAGTAAGAAACCCCTCAAACCTAAGGAGAGTAGGCTAGATGTCTGAGATTTGCAAGTAAAACCTGTAAAAGTAATGGATGCATTCATTTGTAGAGAATGTAGAGTCGCTGTTTTGCCTCGGATGATTATAATTGCACAATGGGATTTGAGCAGCAAAGGCCCAAGAGACTGTACTTGTGAATGGAATGGAACCATTGTGAAATACTGCGAGCGCTGCGAGACAGAAATGCAGGATGGTCAGCTGCTACACTCAAGAAGGGCAATGGGTTGGCAAGTAAGGAGATACTATGGCCCCCTTAAATCCTTTAAAGCCCAATTAGACGAAAGGAAGTCTGAAGCCCCAAAAGAAACCCCAAAGATGCAACAGTATGACCAAGGGCCAAACGCAACACCCTCGGCCCCACCTTTATATCCAGGGATAGGTGGACTAAGTGAGGAAGAAAAAACTAAACAAAGAGAAATGTTGGAACCCTCGGGACTTGCTCGAGCAATCAATGCAGCAATCCTGGCCCTACAATCCCTCGATGGGGAAAGTGAGAAATGCACCTCTCAGCACTAATCAGTTTCCGCTGTTCTTTAGAGTGTTCCGGAACCCGTCGGGGACACATGAGGGTGAGGGGAACCAGCTGCCTGATGAAGTGAACGAGGAAGTTCAAAAAATGGCTGGAAGGGTCCCTGGGAGTTAACAACATGGGCTCAACTGGTTGCAGAGGTAATCCTGAACAAAGATCTCCCACTAGTAGACCTGCCGGAGGTTCCTCGTGAGGCAGGGACCAGGCACTCAAATTTGAACTAGTATACCACCAGTCTGGATGCGTGGGCTATACACGGGACTTGACCCAAGCAAAAGACCAATGAGTATCTAGTGACCCCGGAAGCCTGGGAGAGGCACAGAGTGCTGCAGATTCCCAGAACAGCTGCACAACAGATAGACACTCCCATAAGGCCAGACTCCACCCATAGGATTAGAGTTTCCGTGCAGATGATCATTGCACCATACAGGAGAGTGTACTCCGTTGGAGCCACAGTCCACCCAATTGAGGACAGTAAAGACGATGCAGAAAAGTGTAGTGAACTAAGCCTCAGGTCAAAATCTGGCCCTGAGGGCCTTCCTGGGTCAAGAACTGTTATTTCATTGATTTGAGTCCAGAAACACAAAATTAAGTTCATCCAGAGACTTTCTAAGTGTGTCTGCACTGATCAATTGAAAGAACACTCTCTTTTTTATTATCATTACTATTTTACAAATGTCTTGATAATCAAAAGTGTGTTTAATTCAAATCATTTTTAAATGTTGAAGTGAACTACTTATTTTAAATCAACTGTGAAACAGTATTAATGATTTTTAATCCTCATTCAAAGTAGAAATCTAGTTAATGTCTGTTACAGAGTAATTATTCATTTTCTTGATCTTCTGTCTGAAATGAGCAAGTTGTAAGTCGGTCAAAAGTCGGAGACAAACGCAAACAAGTTTGTTGGAACGAACTGTCATGTTTTTAAATCCTCTCAGACGTAAATAGAGAAGCTGGCACCTGTTTCCTCCCATCTCGCCTAAACATTTCTCTTGTCTGTTTCAAAAACATTTTTCTGTCTGTTCCAAACATCTCATTGTTTTTCTGACTTCTAGTGATCTCTTACGTCACTAAAACCACACCCCTGATTGGCTCTTTCAGCCAATCAGGACTTCCCAAATGAACCGGAAACAGAACTCTTTAAATGTCGACACTTCCTAGTTCTGAGGGGAGCAGTTCAATTCGGAGAGCAGAACCGAACAGAAAAGTTGCTAGAGAGAACAAGACGTTCCAGACATGATCCGAAGTTCTTCCGAGTCTCGTGGAGATTATGGAATCTTCCACATCTGAGTGGAACCTCTGATGGACTCACAACTCATGTGAGTCCAACCGTGAGGTGAGCTGGGTTCGAATGGAGGGTGCCGTTCTTCGTCGACACATTTTCCCTCACACACCATCTCTCTCCATTTAAACTCCCTCATTTCCCATCTTTAAAACTCTTCTATCTGCCAGTAATTAATCCAGATATTTTCATAAATGTCTGTTGTAATTAGGCTGTGTTATTGCGTACAATCAGTATAATCACGTGTACAATGTTTGATGTTAAATTTTGATTCTGTTAATAAATGACCACATTCATTTTGATGGGTCAAAGAAAATTAACGTCTCACGTCACTGATTAAACCATCTCCCACACAGTATCTCTGTCACATATCTGTCAAGTAGCTCGAAAAAGAGAGAACCCGTTTAAATTAAGTATAATATCAGGTACTTGAACTAGTCCAGATATTATAACGTGTAGTGGAGCTCCGAAGCTAATCGAAGCTAACTGACCTATCTCACTACAATTGTTACAGAAGAAATTTAACTGCCGTTTAACGTATCAATGATACGTGACTAATTTGTCTTTCAACCGAAACGTATCTAGATTTTTTTGCTTTGTTTTGTTTTTTTGAATGTCCAGAGGACCGGATTGAACTTTTTTAGATTTTTCTACCTGGATTATTGAGCATGCATCAGGATATGTACAGATATAACAAATATGCTGTCCTGTGATGACTTACGGCAAGTGGTCAATGTCCTCTACGATGCCTCTTGGCCTGACAGTGACTCTGTTGACCTCGTTGTGTAGGCCATCCAACAGAAAACGCAGGAACTCCTGAGCGTCCTGCTGGCTGCGACACACCAACAATCACAGCTACAATCACCTCTGATCTCTATGAATGCAGGTATTCTTCAGTGTTCATGTTCCTGAGTTATGCTCAGAGTTCCAAAAACTATACAATCACATAGAAAAAAGGAAAAATGTAAAATAATAGCAGGCCTTACTTG
>NC_056515.1:6938822-6944181 GCF_014905685.2 Nematolebias whitei
ATCAGGTACTTGAACTAGTCCAGATATTATAACGTGTAGTGGAGCGCCGAAGCTAAACGAAGCTAACCGACCTATCTCACTACATTTCTGGTGGCCCGGTACAGGTTTCTAAAGAGCTCCTCGTGACCAGATATCCGCCATTTGGACATTTCGTGGCCGTACGAATGTTTGAAGAGGCGTAAGTTAAATGTGACGGAGTCTGTGTTAATACGTGAACTGACTGTTGGCATGAAAAGTGCAGCTTTCTAATCTATCGGCTGTGTGCTATTAAGAGAGCTGGAGGTTAAGTCAATGTGTTTCATTTTAAAGCTGAAATGGTACATCTGTTATCTGTGAGCTAATAAGCTGTGGAAAGCGTTTGATTATGTTTAAACTGTGGTGCAGAGAGGAACGGGTTCTGCTCAGACCCGGTTCTGTTCCGGCTCGGTTCTGATTCGTTCGAACGAGTCGTTTGCATGGATAAACTGCTGTTTTGAACTGAGCGCCGTCTCAGTACACTGTTGAGAGTTTATTCGTCACATTTTTAACAGAAAATTGTGCATTTTGACAGTTTTAATGAAAGAAAGTTGACCGGAATGTTCAGGCTAATCGCTAACACGCTAGCTGAAATAACGAGCAGCAATTGGTCGAAAACCGCTGTTTGGATAGCTCTGATTCGCTGAGAGACGAGTGACGTGTCTGTCGTCACTTCCTCTGATGTCAGGTCGTAAAACCCACCCCGTTGATGTCTCTGATGATTGGTTGATTCAGTCACGTGACCCCGGAAATGAGTCTCAGTTCAACCGAAGCCTCCACTGTGTTTAAAATCACTAAATGGTACTGCCACATGTACCCAAATCTCATGTTTCATGCAAAAAGTCGTGCTTGTTGAAACAACGCCACGTTTAAGCTTTAAATCCGTTCAGAAATGTTGATTTGACCGAGTTGCGCTGGTGCTAATTTTAAGCTAAGCGGCTAACATCCGGATATCAACAGAACGATCCACAGGAAGTTGTCATAGACTCCTGCTGGTATAAATGAGCTTACACCACCACTTGCTGTTGAAAGAGGAGTATAACAGTTTTCCTGAAAGGGGACTGATTATCTCCTCATAACTTTTTCTTTTCACCCAACCTGGTTTAATGAGTAACTGTTAAATAGCGAATTTCTGGAAAAGAACGGCTTAAAAAAGCGTTCCAAAAACTAAAGTTGCAGTGAGACTTTTAGAAAAATTGCAGGTTTATTTAATGTTAAGTGCTTTAGAGTAAATAACACTGAGAAGCTTGGTAATCTAGTATCTGTTAAAAAATAAGCACATTAAAAAAGTAACACTGCCAGAGAGGCATTTACTTAAATATATTCATGAATTGGGGTGAATCTTACAATAAGTGCCCATTCATTTGAAGAAGTGGCTTACACAGTACTGTTGAGTGAACCCAGAGCTTAAAAGTGTGTGAAACTCACATGACACTTGAATACGAATATTTACCTGTTAAAAATAATCTGAAGTTGGCAACTGTTTAACCAGATAAGTGCTGAACAGTGAATAACCATGGCAGGTGTGATAGAAAAGGATTTTGATCCTTGTGAGATGAAGGACTGATTAGAGGGAGCGTTGACGCTGCTCACAGACTCCTTACATCCATATGGTGAACAGGTGGACAGCATGAACTCAAAAGAGTTACTGGACGAGCTGAAGGTGGTTGCAGAGAGTGTGACCTCTACAGACATAACAAAGTCAAGCTATGAAAAGCTGGCAAAATTGGCGCTCTTATTGAAAGCATCATTCTATGCTGTGGTAAACAAGGCTGATGACCTTGCAATAAGGTTCAACAGCGAAAGAGAGGAGTTTACCACCTAAACAATTACATCTCCTATTTAATTTTAAATAGAAGATTGGCAGGAGAAAGGAGTACAGTTTTTCTGAAAAAAGCCTGATTATTCCTCATCATCAATTTTCTTTTTTCTTTTCACCACTTGGTTCTATGAGTAACTGTTAAATAGCAAATTTCTGGAACAGAACGGTTTAAAAAGTGTCTTTAAACTGATTTGCTGTGAGACTTTTTAGAAAAATTGCAGGTTTATTAAAAATTCAGTGCTTTAGAGTAAAATACACTAAAAAGAGCTTGGTAATCTAGTATCTGTTAAGAAATAAGCACATAAAAAGTAACACTGCCAGAGAGCATTTACTTAAATATTCATGAATTGGGGTAAAACCTATAGGTACCCACATTTGAATAAGTTGACTTATAACAGTACCTTTGTGTAAACCCAAAGCTAAAATAGTGTGAAAACTCAATGACAACTTGAATACAAATATTTACCTGTAAAATATCTGAAGCTTGCAACTGTTTTTAACAGATAAAGTGCTACACAGTGAAAAACATGACAGGTGTGTTAGAAAAAGACTTTGATCCTTATGGGATGAAGGGCTGTTTAGAATATGCGTTGAAGCTGCTGACAGCACCCTTACATCCATATAGACAAGAACAGGCGGACAGCATGAACCCAAAAGAGTTAGTGGACAATCTGAAGGAGGTTGCAGAGAGTGTAACCTCTACAAAAATTTCAATGTCAAACTATGAAAAGCTGGCTAAAATTGCAATTTTGCTGAAAGAATCATTCTATACGATTGTTGAGAAAGCTGATTACCTTGCAATAAGGTTAGACAGTGAAAAAGAGGTGGTTCAGAAAATTGAAGAACACTTCCTTCAATTTAAAAGTGAACACGAAGTCCTCACAAAAAAACATTCTGAACAGATGTTTCAATCACAGCAAAATGCAAATGCAGAAATTGATTCGCTGAATAGCAAAATACAGTTACTTAAAGCATCACTATCTGAAGCCAGGGATGCTAAAGAGCTGTTGTCCAGTGAATACTTTGCATTAAGACGGGATCACGACGAGAAAATGTCACAAGTTTCCCGCTGCAAAGGTGAAATAGATGTGCTTAAAAAAGATCTGGAAGAACTCAGAATTGATAAAAAAGCATTACTGGGGCTATATAGGCGTTTAGAAAGTGATTATCAAACTTCATAGGAACGCTTAAAAGCATGTGAGGAGAAGCTAAGAGCAGCAACAAATAAAAGTTCTGACGTGGGGCGAGGTGGTCTGGAATCCAGAAAAGACCTTGAACAGTGTCGGGATAATCCACCAAAACCTCCAAAAATCTTTTACAGACCTCCTGCTCGTAATCCACCCTCACCAAAAGTGGTAGGAACAGACCTGAACAGGTCTCCTCCACCAAACCTGCAACAGTGTGCTGTGAATGTATTCGAGGCACGTTCTCATGATAAGACGCCCATAGAGGTGTTTCCTGGTATAAAGGTTAAACCCCACTCCCTAGAAATGGAAGGAAGGCGCGCCGCGCCACCTCCTCCTAAAACAGGCGAGAAAAGGCAGTATTTTCAAACTAACAAACCACGTAATGATGGTGCACGCTGGGACAAAAAGGCTCCTCTTTCAGAGGATGAGCGTGATGATCGTAAATGAGATATGCGTAGGACGCAAGGATATGGGATCCAAGAGGACCCATATTATCAGGGGAAGTCCGAAGAGGAACCCCCAAAAGACCTACCTAACCCTCCCCCACCTCAGACGAAACGAACCGAGGCGATAAAATCACAAAGGTCCCAGGAGCAAAGCCCTACACCTCTGAGCTCGGAGGAGACAGAGAAACTACAAAGGTTTGTGGAAACTTTGAAAAACGCTGAAATGGGAATCCAACCAGGAGCACAATGTAGTGATCTGATCGCTACTAACTCTGAAGGCGCAAATGACAACATTACAGATGTCGGTGAAACACACCAAGACATTGCTGTTGTTGCCTCCAAGAACCCCTCATCGGACGAAGGGGGGATAAACTCACACACAACCGATGACGAGTCATCGCAAACTGAAAACTTAGAACTTGATTTTCATGATTTTGAACTAGGCATTCCAGTTCTGGGAGGACTCCCAGATAACCTGGTACCGAGTCAAGAAGCTGGGCCAGTATGTTTCACGAAACCATCACAGGCCATCGCTCTTTTCTCAACCAATGACGTCGACCAAGGACCACAAACCTATGGTGTCTTACCCATAGACAGGTCCGACGACTCAGAAAAGGATTCGTTGGAGCTCCCCATGGAGCAAGAACCCTCATCAGTCTCATCACAGATTGAACAGGTGGTCGCCCAAGCCGACACTCTGACATCTGATGAAGAAAGAGACAAACTTCGCCAAGTTCTTTTTAAAATATGAAAAGTCATTTTCAATTGACCCAGACATCATCCAACTTCAAAAGTTGAATGATCCTGCAATTAACTCGATGATACTGTATCTGACTGACCCAGACAAATACACTCCATTGAAAGTCAAACTGGATTCCGATCCAGACCTAAAAGTCCTCTTTCAGCTGTGCAAACAGTTAAAACTACTCAAGGACAACCTTACTTTAGCTCATGGAACGACGTCCTCACCCGTGTTCGCGGTCTCCCATGACCGAAGGGGGGTGACGCCAGTTAGGATAATGCTACCAGACGCGATAACGTGAGCAAATCTGACATTCAGAGTGAGTGGCGCACCGAAACGTCGTTTCCTAGTTGCTTAATCTCTGCTTTTGTCAATGTTGAAACGTTGTTTTACTGGTTGCTTAGTCACTGTTTTTGTCGATGTTGAGACATCGTTTAATTGGTTTTGGTATTGTTTTTGAACACCCCAGGCAAGAATGAATTTTGTTGTGTAGTTAAGTTAGAGACTAAGAGGCCTTTAACCATGCCAACATGCAGTTCATTCATTAAATTGCAATCTTTGCGGGGTCAATGTATATTATTGCTACCTTAAGTACCATAATCTACATTGATCTCACAACGCTTAAGCCGAACCTACTCGAACAATTCTATTCGGGGGGATAGCTAATTCTTTTTGATGAGTCTCGCCATAGACTTCCAAAAACATTTATGGGGAAACCAAACACCCAATCTCAAGTCGTTCGTCTAAAAGACAACAGACAATTGAACCGGACTATATTTTGCCATGTAAAGCTAACTTAAACCAAGTTAGAAATGGAAAAATAGTTTGGAACCCTTTTCTATAGGTATAAACCCCTGTAGTTACCCTTTTCAGCATGTTCCACCCCTTAACTGGTAGTTGTAGCTGTTCCCAACCATAATAGCTTACACACCAGGTGCATATAGTTTAAGGCCTTATGTAAAATCCCCTTCATAAGCCCACCTTAAACCACATAATTGCATGACACATTTGAACCAGAACGGCACAGACTGGACATCCACCCAGCGACGACCTTCGCTGGAGGAGACCTGCAATCCTGACGTTGGTCTCCAATCTTCATCCAGTGGCTGCATCTTCGGTTCAATCCAAGGGAACCCCTCTGTATGCT
>NC_056515.1:6944281-6946440 GCF_014905685.2 Nematolebias whitei
GGTATGGAGGAAGACGAAGGTTTCAAATTTGTTTTCAGCAAAAATCTCCACACTGATTTTAAACGATCAGTACAAATGATGGCAAATTTCAGAGAAAAATCCATCAGTGAGATTAAACAGTGTGCTGTGAATGTGTTCGAGGCATGTTCTCATGCTAAGACGCCCATAGAAGTGTTTCCTGGTGTAAAGGTTAAACCCCTCTATCTTGAACTGGAAGGACGGCGTGCCTCGCCGCCTCCTCCTAAAAAAGGTGAGAAAAAACAGTCTGTTCAAACTAACAAACCATGTCTTGAAGGTGCACGCTGGGACAAAAAAGCTCCTCTTTCAGAGGATGACCGTGATTATCGAAAAAGGGGTGAGCGTAGGACGCAAAGATATGGGAACCGAGAGGACCCATATAATCAGGGGAAGTACGTAAAGGAACCCCCAAAAGACGTATCTGACCGTCCCCCACCTCGGACGAAACGAACCGAGGCGAAAAAATCACAAAAGTTCCAGAAACAAGGCCCTAAACCTCTGAGCTCGGAAGAGACAGAGAAAATACGCAGGTTGTTAGAAACTTTGAAACACACTGACACGGGAACCCAACCAGGAGCACTATGCAGTAATGTAATTACTATTACATCTGAGGGCGCGAATGACAACATTACAGATGTCGGTGGAACACACCAAGACATTGCTGTTGTTGCCTCAAACAACCCCTCATCGGAAGAAGGGTGGGTAAACACACACGCAACCGATGACGAGTCATCGCAAGCTGAACACTCAGAAACAGCTACTGCTGTGCTGACGGTTCAGACAAACCAAGATTACACAGACAAAGCTGAACGTGTGAAGAAGCGTCAGAAAAAACCCAAGAGGTTTCTGTGTAACTTTATCAGAAGGGGGGTCGCCAAAAAGGCGTACCTGTCGGTAACACTCGAAGGTGTCCTTACACACGAAGCACTCCTGGAAGGTAGGGCAGACATAACAATTATGTCAGCTACACTGTTCGAGGAGCTGAGGACAGCCGCTGCCGGTGTTAACAGGATAATACCTCTCTCTGCATGTGCTATAGAAATGCAGGGTCTCTCAGAGAAGAGAACAACCCTGACAGCTGTAGCAATGGTTCACATGCAGGTTGGCAAAATGACACTGTACCACCCGGTACACGTGTCTCGTGTTGACTCATTCCCATTTTTGGTTGGCCAGGATTTTATAAATCGCTTCGACGCAATTATAGATTATGGTGATCAAACGATGTGGACCAAAGTGAGCAAACCACTGCCAATAGATACGCCTCCGGAGTGTAACACAGACTGCCCAACAGCAGGTACCGCGGAAGGCGCAAAGGACTCCTCAGCCGAGGACATGAGCCCGGTGAGTACTCCTCTGACATCATGTGAAACCAAAGAGACCCACCCAGTGGTCCAAACTCTGACCCAACAAGACAGCCTCCTCTGTGAGCTGGAGCAGTCAGAGTCCACCAAACACTACCTACCACTGGTAGTTAAAGGTGTAGAGATCCAAGGGTCCCACACCAACGATGCTGTTCTGTCTCTGTGGACAGATAAATCAGCAATTAACCGAGCTTTCTATGAAACCTTGGTTCACAAACACGTTGGTCTAGAACTAATTAAAAAAGCTTTCCGCTTTCCATTAGTTCCCGATAGTTCACAGGTAATGACCGCAGAAGGAGTCATTAACCTAAAACTGAACTGGAACCAGCGAGAACTGGTTCACCCGTTTCTCGTTATCCAAAACTTACCACATGCATCCTATATAGGCTCTAACATTTTGGTAAGGTTGGGTGTCCACGTGGACACCATCAACAAGGTGTTGTGGTCCCTAAAACCAGCCACAAAGGATCCTCCTGTGCTAGACACAGCAAACCTTAAGGCTGGGCAGACCATTCCAGAGGCCTGCCAAGTTGCTAGCAACCAAACCACCACAGTACCACCTCAGGTGATTAACCTAATGGTGCGAATCCACATCATAGCTGGACAAGCTATTAGCCATAAACAGGCATATTTTCAACCTTCTCCTGCATTTTTCAACTTGGGACTGTCCGTGGAAGCCACGAACCAAGTGAGTCTTGACTCCAGGACCACATCTGTTGTTGTGTGTAACACAGGCATGGATGAGGTGCTGATCCCAAAAAACACTATGCTAGGATGGTT
>NC_056515.1:6946540-6949087 GCF_014905685.2 Nematolebias whitei
GATGGGGGTGGAGGTGTTAGAACGGGACTAAGAGTAGGAGGTGCAAAAACATCTTTCTGGGGTGATTGTGGGTGACCCGGACCCTGACCTTGTTCGTCCTTGAGTTCTAGACCAGCTCGCCCCACGTCAGAAATCTTGTTTGTTGCTGTGGCTAGATTCTCCTCACAAGCTTTCAGGCGTTCCTGTGATGTTTGACATTCACCTTGTAAACGCACACAATGTTGGAGCAATCCTGCCTTTTCCAGTTTGCATTCCTCCAGCTCTTTTGATGCGATCTGCAACTGTCGTTGTAGCGCACAGTTGTCTGACCACACAGCTCGGTAGTCACGGTCTTTATCCCTAATCTTCTCCTCAAATGATTGAGCCTGTAATGACAGCTCAGTTTGTGAGAGCTCCCTCTCACCTTGCACTCTTTCTGCATCCAATTCAGACTCTTTCATCAATTTGTCACACATCTCCTTTGCAGATGCATATTCTCTGGATAGCATGACATTTCGTGCAACCTGATGGTCCAATTCCTCTTTGAGAAGCAGAGAAATTTTTGCTAACCGTTCACGGCTCGATTTGTTATCCTCGCTTACCGTAGCTCCTTTTGATAAACTCACCAGTTCTGCATCTCTGTGAGCTTCATCAAGCCTTTCTAACCGTATACCAACAATTGGATTCGTTAAAATACATAAGGCTGTTTGGATGACATCTTGGGAGCCCAAAAGGTCACTGTTTACGTCTTCTTCCGCCATTATCTGCTATTTAAAAATTAAATAGGAGAATGTGTTGTTTTAGGTGGTAAAATAAAATCAGAAAAGTCTCTTTTTTCTGATATATTTACTCTTATTTAATGAGCTAGCAATTAAACGTGTATTATCTTTCCAGCAAATGAGTAAACTTTATCTACTCTGTGAATATCTGTATCTGTATCTTTTAAAAAGTTTCTATTTTTTTATTTTGCACCTCTGTCATGAGGAATTACCAGTGAATAAAAAGTTTTTGGTAAATGCCTGCTGCATAAATACCTTGATCACTTTTTAAATGCAAGATAACAGTAAAATTCAGCTTGAGGAACGTTTATTAACACAAAAATTCGTCTTACAGAAAATAAACACGTTTAATTTCACTCAAAATAACCTAAAAACGAAGTGAAACTGTGATATCAAGTCTCCACAGGAGGTGGCAGCATAACCTTATTTTATTTTAACCCAGACACTGTTAGTGATGTCCAGTAGGAGTCGCGATGACTTCCTGTGGCATCCGGTGACATCCGGTCGTTAGCTGTTAGCTTAAAATTAGCATCGGCTAGCATGGTCCAAAAACACCATTTAGTGACCGATTTCAAACTCAAACGTGGCAAAATTTCAGCGATTAGGCTTCAAAGGAACTGAGCAGCGGATCAGAATCAACTTTAAAGCGTTTTTCAACTTTAAAAAGCAGATTGAAATTCCTTAAGAAGACGAGCTTCATTTCCGGGTCACGTGACTGAATCTACCAATGACAGAGCAACAACGGGGGTGCGTTCTTATATCGCTGACTCAGAGGAAGTGACGCAGGCACGTCACTCACTTCTTCAGCGTATCACAGCGTCCCAACTCAGCCGTTTTCAACCAATCACGGATCGTTTTTTCAGCTAGCGTTTAGCATTAGCCTGAACAAGTCCGTCAACTTTTCGTCTTTTAAACTGTCAAAATGTACCATTTTCTGTTAAAAATGTAACAAATCAAGCTCTGAGCTGCACGGAGTCGGCGCCCCGGTCTTAAAAACGTCTTTCCAACCATTTAAAACAACTCGTTCGAACTTTTCAGAACAGAGCCGTACCAGAACAGCGTCTGGAACACGGTTTAACAGAATAAAGCGTTTCCACAGCTCAGCAAATTTGTCACTGAAGCGACTTGTTCTCCTCGACACTCCACCCGACTCCAACTGGACTCGACTCCAAACTCGACTTTCGACTTGAACTAGGAAGTACCGACATTTTAAAGGGCTCTATTTCCGGTTCATCTGGGAGTTTCTGATTGGTCAATATCGACCAGACAGGGGTGTGTTTTGTGACGTAAGAGGTCACTAGGAGTCAGAAAAACAGCAAGAATGTTATGGAACAGATTGAAAATGTTTTTCAGACAGACGAGAGGGATATTTAGACGAGTTGGCGGAAAACAGGTGCCAACAGGTGCCAGCTTCTCTATTTACGTCTGAGAGGATGTAAAAACATGACAGCTCGTTCCAACAACTGGTCTGCGTTTGACTCCAACCTTGGACCAACTTACTCTGCTCATTCAAAGACAGAAAATCAGAAAATGCATAATTACTCTGTAACAGACCTTAACATTAATTCTAACTTTGCATGAAGATTAAAAATCATTATTACTGTTTCACAGTTAATTAAAAATGATTAGTTCACTACAACATCTAAAATGGTTTGAACTAAAACACTTTGATTATCAAACATTTGTAAAATAGTAATGATAATAGAAAAGTAGTCTTCTTTCACTTGGTTAATTCAAGAAAGAAAGTCTCAGGATGGGTCAACCTGTATTTCTGGATTCAAATCAATGA
>NC_056515.1:6949187-6969951 GCF_014905685.2 Nematolebias whitei
AAAGTCTCAGGATGGGTCAACCTGTATTTCTGGATTCAAATCAATGAAATGACAGTTTCTGTCCCATATGGTCCTTAGGTCAAGGTTTTGACATCAGGCCTAGTTCACTACAGCTCTGTGTTATTACTTTAATGGGCTGTCCCTGAGCTAGATCTTTTAGTGTTCCCCAGTATCTAGCAAGCATTGCTAACTCTTTTTCTTCCTGAGGAAACTTTTTCTCCACTGAGGTTAAAGTGTAACTCCAGAGAGTAACTAAACCTCCATTTTCATTTTTGACTGTTATCATGGCATCATCACCTTCACAGCTTACTTCAGCAACAAGTTTTGTCATCAGGCTCCTTGGTTCTAATCGTACCGCTTGCTGTATTTTCGTTCTGAGTTCTTGTAGGTCATTTTGGTTTTCAGCGGTCCAAATCCAAGCTTTTTTGTTTTTCTGTTCGTTTTCTCCTTCTCTTTTATTCAGGCAAGCATACAAGGGTTTGGCATATTTTTGATAATTAGGGACATGATCTCTCACATAGTTACACAGTCCTAAAATCTTTTGTAGCTCGTTTTCGGATTAGGGTGGTTGAATCTGTTCGAGTTTCTCTCTGTAGCCCTCTGAGAGTCCCAGATCGGCGGTTACTTGAAACCCTAGATAGTTTACTTGAAACTGCCCAAACTGACATTTCTTCAGATTCAGCCTCAGCCCTGCTTCTGTGATTCGCTACACCACCTTTGCTAGTCTTTCTAGACATTCTTCTTCTGTGTCATCTGCAATAAACACGTCATTGATATAAACTGTGGCACCTAAGTCTTTAAGCACATCCATCACGGCTGACTAGAACACATTTGGAGAGTTTTTGTATCCCTGTGCTAATCACTGCCATACGTAGCTTCTCCCTTGATGGGTAAAAGCTGTTTTCCTTTGTGATTGTGTAGCCAGTCTGAGTGAGAAGAATCCGTTTGCCAGGTCAATGCAGGATTTGTACTTTTTCACTTGCAGAGTTTTTAAAGTACCTTGTAGATTGATTAGGCTTGGTCGGTTGGCCACTGTTTGTTTGTTAAGTGCCTTAAAATTAATTACTGGTCGTCATCTTCCTCCTGCAGATTCAGGTTTCTTTACTGCTTGAATGGGACTGTTAGTAATAGGATTAGCTTCTTCTCTAATAATCCCTAAAGCACTTAATTCCCTTACAATCTTTTTTCATTTCTTCAACTGCAAATGGGTTTAGGGGATATTGTCGTACAGGTGGATGCACTCCTCCTTCGATTATATGTACAAACTTTTGGCCAAGATCTCCGCAGTCATTTTTAAAATTGCATGCTTAGGCCGACTCGATAATCCGCTTTAACTTCTCTTTCCCAGCTGGGGATAATTCGCTCTCATTTAATTTTTGATTTATTACTTTGTGGATATTTACAGGTTTATACCATTCTCTAATTTAATTTTTTTCATGAGTCTGCCCTATTTTTACTATTTGAGCATATCCAGTCTTCTATTCAGGGCTCTTCGGTCTTTTCTTGGCTTTCTTAATTCTTTTAAGTCTATTATTGTTATGAGGTTGTAGTGTCCTTTTATCCATACAATTCCTTGCCATAATCCAAAAGGCATCTTTTCTACGGTTCCGTTAGCCAATTGAACCGTGAGGTGTCCTATTGTTTTTAGGTTCCTGCGGGTCATAGACACCTCTGCCCCAGAGTCTATCAGGTAAGGCTCTCCACTTAGTTTAGTGTAGATTTCATCCCCATCCCAATATGCATCCTCCAGGGTGACCCACAACCTCTCGGCCATTATTTAGATGGCCCTCCACTCCCTTTCACACGGGTTTCATGGAGGGCCTTCTTTTCTTCTGGGCTGAGCTTTGCATATTCTTCTTGGGTATGTATTTGCCCCACTTCTGGGGCACTTTATTTGCAGCTGAGGCTTGAAATTTCTTTGGTTGTTGGTTTTTGTACTGTGAATCTGGCTGCCTAGGGGGTCGCTCTCTGTATTGTGCCTGCTGAGGGGCCTTATCTGTTGCCTTCGGTTGTTTTGGGCTTTGTTTCATTTCTTTTTTCTTTCGCTCTTCCCAGAACTGCTGTTCTAAATCGTAAGACTTCACTGCCTGATCTATTTGGGGGACATGTAGGGGCATTTTAGCAAAAGTGATCTCTCCCCTTCTCCCTTGTGTTACAATTCTCAAGGCTTTAACATACATTTTAGGGGAGAGCGCTTGTTTGAGTTGATACCAGACTGGTGTAAGGCATTGCCCTTGATCCATGCATACTTTCCCTCGTTGAATCTGAGTGTCCTCGTCGTCCATGTCCTCCAGGACCAGCTTTTCATAGTGGCTTTGAGCCGACTCCCCTTTACCTACTGGTTTTGTAGTGACTTTACCCAGCCACAGCTTTTTTGCTGCATCACACTCAGTGGAACTAACGACCATGGGCCACACATCTTTGATGTATTCCTCAGTAGTCTCTACGGGTCTTTTTTCTCTCACTAAAGTTTTCAGCATTTTGTACTCATGATAACTATCAGTGTCTGAGCTGGGGGCTCGGCCTTGCTCCGCTTGCCTCAGTTCTGGGGTTGATTGAGGTACGTAGTACGATGGATTTGTTTCGGCATGGCATGTTTCCTCCTCTTCATCAGCCAATATTTCATCCCGCAATTTCTTTTCTGTTTCCTGAGCGTATCTGTAGGCAGTGTTTTTCATTCTCCTTAACATCACATCGTGTGCTATTCCCAAATAAGCTGTTCTAAATTTACTGGTTAAGGGCTGGTGGGCAGCTAAGGTAATGTATGAGGGCATCATTAAAATGTTGGCCCACTCTCCCAATGTAGCTTTAACAGTCAATTCCACTGTCTCCTCCAATCTATCTGCCCACACTGATGGAATGTCGTAATGATTTTGGCCTGCTTCGGGGATGTAGGTTCGGCGCCCATCGCTTGCCTGCACCGGACCCCAACATAGATCTCTCACCAACCTTTCTAACACTCTGTACACATCTAGTATTTCTACAGCCTTCTTTTGCCCTTTCCTGTGCCCTATTCTCAATGGTTTGATTGGAACTCGAGGTTGGCGGCTATTGATCCTAAGTTTGGTTCCCCCCGTGAGCTCTCATTGTCCCTCTCTTCACTTTCTCCATTTAATGGTTGTATTTTTGCGAATGTTCCACACCCTAACCGTCCTCTTTGTGATTCTGCACCACTTCTCCTTCGTCTTGTGGCTGAGTTTTCCAAGTCTTTCTCTGAGGGTGAGATTATAGGCGTTTTCGGTTCTTGGAGGTTTTCCCTTAAAGGATCCTCATTTTTCTTTACACTTTGCGATGTTGATGGTTTTTCTACGCCCTCTTTCTCTAGCCTTAGGGGTCCCTCGATCGGTTTCTTCTTCAGTTTTGTCATAAAGGCCAAAACCCTTGCTTTTCGATCTTCATCTAGGTGAGTGGGGGTCATGATGACTAACTCCTTTAACGCTGCTGCGGCAGGCATCCCCTTCGCTAAATACATTGCTGAATTAACTGCCATACACTCAGCTACGTCCCACTGTAGATGGTGGGACCGTAACCTGTCTATACTCATCACCACTCGTCTAAGATCATGGTCTATGGCTCGGGTCATTCCTTTCTCGAGGGCTTCTAACATTTCCCTCGTACTCTTCAGTGCTGGTCGCTTCCTTGTAACTTTTGATTGGGGCATGTATTATGGCATAATGTGGGATGTCGGCACCGCTGGTTAGGCTCACTTTTGATCTCGAGCCTTTCACCCTTTCTTTTAATAGACGTATCTCTGCTTGATATTCGCTCCCGGCTAATTTCTTTATAGTTTTCCTGAAAGTTGAATTATGGATTTTATATTTGTGATCGGTGAACACTAACAACCCATCGGCTTCCATTGTCCAAGGATTTCCCTTCAGCCTACACACTCGGGTCCCATTTTGGAATTGTATGACTTGGACTTCCTCGGGTACTGGTTTGAGGGTCTCTCTTGGAGGGTGTTTGGGCACGTCTTTTGGTGACTGCCTAAGTTTTTCTTTCAGCCATGATTTGGGCTCTCTTTCATCTTCTTTTTGGTTGGGGTTTGGTTCAAGTTTTGGTTCCCGATTTTTCTCTTTAGATTCCCTTTTTCTGTGGGTTTCCTTGAGCATTCCTGAAGGACCCTCCTCAGGATCCCCATACTCATCTATTTGATTATCACACGGCTCTACCATTTTTTGCATCTTTGTTCCTCGTAGGGGTCCCATGCTCAACTCTTCCCCGCCTATCCAATGCTTTTTCATTTTTTCTACTAAACATTGGGCAAGGGCATCCATGTGCCGGTCACCTTTTCCTTCTCCTGCCTCATCCTCATCACTCCACTCACTGTCACTTCTTCCGACTTTGACTTCTGGTTTTAGGTTATCACCTTATGAGTCTAGATCTGGGTCACAGTTATTATTGACTCTATACTGGCTTTAGTTTGGGGGAAGTTCCAGAAGGGGGGGCTGTATGGGAGGCTGGGATATATGCTCCTTTTTTTGGCTTGACATCACTCTGATCTCCCTGTTCTGTCTTAAATTGTAAGAATGGTTTTCCCTTGTGTGTTTCAGCTGTTTTCCGGTTCCTTCTCCAAGTCGGAGTCTTCCTCCGTTTCTCCCAGAGAGTCTACTATTGATCCTCTTTCATTTCCTTCCACTGGACTTGGTTGTCTCTTTCTTATACGTAACCAATCTCGCCAACTCCTCTGCATACTCCTTATACCTAGAGGCTGCTTTTGCATCGGGGATAACTAGAAACCATCCCAACCCCGATGTCCTAGCTACCATCTTTATTAGGGGATCATATTCAATTGTGGGACTGATCAACACTGTTAGAAGTTTATTCCATGGTGCCTCAACAATCTGCACCCACCATTGTAGCCACTTTTTGACTTTTGCTTTTGCTTTTATTTTAGCTGGGTCCCACACTACTATTTTTTGAAACCCAGTTATTGCTTTATTGCAATAGTGCACACCCTGGTCTTCAATGCATCTAGTCAGGTTTTTCTACAGAGATTTTCCATCTGTCTCCAGGTCATTGTCTTTGAATTGGAGCTGTACCTGTTGGTGCCAGGTTCCAAAACCTTTTCCATATGGGAGGATCCCTACCCTTACTCCGTCTATTATTCCTTTCCCTGGCTCGGATGTTGGTTCTGTCGGATCATTTGACTTGGGCTGGTCCTCCAGCCCTGTTCCTGCCACGCCCATGGCCATCTTTCTGTTTTTGTTGTCTCGAGTTGTCTGTTCCTCAAAGCCACCTGGCTTTATTCCTTGTACTTCGGATGGGAACAGACCAGTTGCTTAACTTACTACTTGGATTATGGTCAGTAACCCTTCGTAAGCCCTTCTAACCCACCCACTGCCTAGTGGTTTACTAAGGGGTACTTGGCCGGTGGCCTGGTCCAGCCGCTCACACCCCCTCACTCTAGGGGCTATGTTATTTTCGGCGCTTGGTCAGTCCTCTGATGCGCGCCTTCTCTTTGGGGGGTCTTTACTCGAAAAAAACTGATCCCACCGTGGCCACCATGATTCGCTTACCCAAGTGAGGTGGTAGACACAGTATGTGTGCCACACCTTCACTGCAGCCCTCTCCTCCAAGGGGTCTAAAACTAATTCTAAGGCTCAGGTATCACCTGTAGCTGTTTTTTAGGACAGTTTAGTCTAAGGCTGTGTTGAGATGATTCACCCAGACTGTTAACAACCTCCTATCCATGTACCACACCCATAATCTCACTTCGTGCCTCGCCCGACCTAGCAGCAGGAGTGGGGACATTTGGCAGATGAGGAAGCGCACGTTCACGGCTGCTCATCTCCTAATTTAGCGTTGTAATTGTTACCCGATCTGCTTTTGTTTGGAATCTAGGAGTAATATTCTTAGATGTTGTTTTATAATTAAAGCTACTAAAACCTTAAAAACCTCCTGAACTTTTGTTGTTAACATTGAACCAAGTTCTCCAGTTCCATGAACGAAGGGATGTTGAAATAAGAATCCAGAATTTTACGTTTTGCTTTGCTTTAATCGATGATTTTCAGGGGGAACAGCGGTAAGCACAATCCAACACAGTGATTACATTTGATTACAGAGAGGATACATGGTGATTAATAAGTGGCTCTGAGATTTAGTTGGACTCCAGAGGTTGATCAATCTGCTTGGCAAGGTGGTTCTCGGATCCTGAGGAAAGCTGGGGAAGCTGATCATGCCCTAGGAGCCCCTAGGGTCGTTCTGATGCACTTAAATGCTCCAAAAACCTTCACAATTTCTCCCAACTCACAACCTGATCCAATATATATTATCCCTTACCACTTCTAACAACCTTCGGCAACCCCTAGCAATTGAATCCAAAATATAATCAATCTCTCTGCTTGTAAGTCTGTAGGCTACTGCTCTGATTTGATATAAAGGTTGACAAAGGACAAAATTTCTGAGACGTCTCCCTACCATCACTCTCTGATGGAATTCCTGAGAATTCCGGTGCAGTAAGGAGCAGATTATCTCACCCGCTCTTGAATGAGGCCACCTCAGGTTCAACAGCTGTTCAGAATCTGAAGAAATAGGATCTGGGTGATGATCCGGGCTGAAATGAAGAAAAACTCCTCTGCAGCTTCACAGAGGAGCTTTCTCTTCGGATCCGTCCAATTTCTTCCTCAGCTGGAACCGTCAAAAAACTTGTCCTGTTCTCCTCACACTCCAGTCATATTCAGCCCCAGTTTGTCAGATCAGCGTGTACTTATAGAGTGAGTTTTGGTTACTACCTCCGATGGATCATGCAACCTCTTTTGCCCTCCTTTCTGGGCTGGAGTTGGTTCAGGATTTCTATGCATGTCTATAGGAAAGGATTACATCATTCTTATACATATTAAAAACTGGGTGTCACCTTAATCTGTCCGGTTTAGGCTGGATATTCTCTGCTTTGACTTCAGTTGTTATTTTATTCAGTTTCCTTAAATGGATTCATGTTTTGCTCGGAGCTGCCTCAGGAAGCGTTATTGTGAAACACTCTTTTTGAGTAACTCATCACTCATATAACATTTCTGAAGAAATATTTCTGAGCAGACAGTTCAATTCCTTCTTAAACTCACAACATCATGAAACGAACTTTAAACAAAATACATTTTAAAATCACAAAAGTTTATAATATCAACTTGATTATCTTTACTTGATTCGTTTGTAAATCAACAATTCCCGTTTCTTTATTTAAAGGATGACAGTTTCATTAGGAGGGAATGTTCTTGTTAGAGTATTTTACTTTATCAATTGATCGTTTAAACTTATACTCATTTAAACTGTTCTATAATGCTGTGAAACCTTTCTCTACTGACTTGTTGGAAACTCACAGTTCCTGTTTTGATAGAAACTGCCACGTCTTTGTTACCTGAAAACCACCAGATCTTGTGTTTCTTGTTTGCCATTCCTACTTGCCTGAATGTTTGCCATTCCTACTTGCCTGAATAAAAAAGGAACGCACGCTGAAACAAGTTGGACTTTGTTCTGACTTCAGTTGAACGCTGTCCCTCTTTGCAAAGATACGTTCTAGAAATCTCATTCTTGTCTCCCTTGTGTTTTATTTAAGGTACAGGTAAAACCCTGTCATCTAATGGTGCCGTGGACACGGATTTCCTCATACCTGTTTCACGGTGGGATCTGATAAGGACGCGCCGCAGTCCGTGCACGGCAAGTCTAAAAGTCCTGGGACGTTCTCTACAGGCCGGCGTTGTAGTTCTGACTCGGACCATCTAGAGCAGATTGACGGAAATCCACCGGACACCACACGGGTTGACAAGAAGTGAGTATAAATAGTATTGTTTCATAAATTTGCTGAAAAACGGTATTGAACTAGTTCAAACTGAACCAAGACCTTCAAATTTTAAAGAAGTGAGATTTTTTAACGATAAAGTTAAGGATTATGTGTAAAGCCTAACTATAAAAAATCAAGACCTTCCCAATAAGTGAGGCAAATTCAGTCAAGACCTGAAATACAGTGAGACCAATTTGCCAAGACCTTAAGTTTAAAAGTGAGGTAAATATAGTCAAGACCTGAAATACAGTGAGACCAATTTGCCAAGACCTTAAGTTTAAAAGTAAGGTAAATTTAGTCAAGACCTAAAAATAATTAGTGAGACTAGTTACCAAGACCTTATTGGATTTACAAGTGAGGTTCAGCTAAAAGAAAAAAGCCTTCTTTAGACGCGTCTCTGTGACTTTCTCACTGTTCCTATCTTCTCTTATTCTCTTTTGTGAGTAAATGTGTGAATGCATGAATAACTGAGAGGAGTTACAAATAATATCACACTACCCTGAAACCTTGCGGTGATAACGTACGGTCTGTGTGATTTATTTTTAAACCTCTATTAGGATCTTAGGTGAAGCAGTTCGCTGGATCTAAAATCCTTTGCTGCCCTCGGGATTAGAACCCAGAGTGGGGAACCGGAACTTTCACAGGAGAGTTCTAGAAGCCTGTTCCACCAGGGGGCGCTGAGGAGTCCTTGAGACATTTTCAGTCGAAGCTGCTCACACAAATCTATTAATAAAACACAACGTTGAACTATACCTATCGATCATGGGAAATAAATAAAAATGAAAAGCTTAACGAAAAGTGACAGTATATAAAGATACTGATAAATAAATATAATAAATATAATAATAACAATAATAATAAATAAATAATGAGCCAAATGACACTTGCTTGTCTTTGACTAACTATTTTTGAAAGCACAACAGGAACAGCTTTTATTTTGTTCCTGAGTGTGTGGAAAAGCTGCGGTGTCACTTTAAGGGAATGAGAAGCTTTTGGAATGCTTATCGCCCGCTGCTGTGAGCTGAGACTGGTATTTTGAGCCTGAAGGGAAACCCACCCAGACTGGTTATGTATGTTAGGCAGTTGTTACATTTAATCACACTGCCTCAACCCTTATGGAGTTGCAGTAAGTGGATAAGGAAGTGGTATTGTTGGTATTGGCTAGAAAGTGGAAGGAGTTGTCATTGGTATGTCAGAGTGTACAGTTTCTGAGTAGAGAAAATAAACAGGAAAAGAAAAGCGGGGTTCCGCCTCCGAATGAGGAAGACAGAAAGAGGCCATCAGCGCCCGCAGTGGTGGGGCTGTATCCGTGCCTGGACATCGATGAAGGTCAGCTAGACAGTCATGTCAAACACAGTGTTTTTTTTTTTTTAACTATGACAAACTAGGCAGCCTGTCTAGTTCAGGGTTGGACGCTGTGCAGCCAGAGGTGACAAAGGACGAGGTTGTTGGTGATCCAGCTTCACATGAGTTGAATTGTCCACTTATTAGGGTTCCAGGCCCTGGAGGGGAACAGGCCAGGTATAAACATTTTGCTATTGGTGATGTGCAGGTGATAGTAGAAAAGTTAACCCCACTGTCAGAGGGTGGAGGACGTTGATTGGATCAGCTTAATACATTCACACTCCATGAGAACATGCACACACACACACGCACACACATACACACAATCAAGCTGTGCTGAGGTATGCAGACTTACACAGAACAGGGAAAGAGATTATCAGATTTTGGCATAAGTTGGCAACATTACAATTAAGTGTCCTCGCCTAATTCTAAGGGGAATTGCGGATGTGTTTACAATGGAAGATTTTATGATGTTAGGTAGAGTATAGGGAATTTTTGCTTTAATTTTGGTTTCAGTGTTAAATAAGAGTTTTCACTTTTTATGTAAATGAGTGTTTTTAAAATTAGTTGTGCAAACCAGGATGCAGGATGGCTTGGTTGGAGGTAGATGCTGGCAGATATTCTGAAATAGAACTTTCCAACATATATTATTTGCATTTTATTTAAATTTTTTTTAATTTTTTATTGGTCCTTTTTTTCTCCTTTCAGAAGGTTAATCATAGAGGGATTTTGGATCAGGACAGTGACTCTGGCAACGGCACACATAAACACACACACACAGGTAGTTTGCATTTAGATGTCATGATGTGCCCAGAGCAGACTCAAACAGCATCGTAGTGTTGCATCATGAACCTCTGGTTTTGATCACCAAATAAAATATCACATGTGTACAGGTTGACACAAAAACTACATCTACTACCAAATGTGACTTATGAGAACACCTGACTGTGGCAACAGTAAAAGAACTGATGATGTGAAGCCTGTGACTGAAAGGCATCCTGTTCAGCTAAGCAACAAGCTGATGGATCAAACTGAGCTATGTGAAACTTTGTCCAGATGAGGACCTGGACTAAACCTCAACAGCTGTTTGAACTGTGGTGCTGCACACAGATGAACTCTTGGACTCTTGAACATACAGTATATCCAGACGGGAGGAGACTAACAGCAAAGTAACAGCGGTGGTCAAGCTGTCAAAAGTCACTAACAAAAACTGCAGTCTGCGTAAAGTGTCAGCTCCGCATGTGGTTTGTGATGGTGAAGCAATAACTAGTTTTTCATGATCAGTGCTGCATTGGCTGTGACATGAATAAAACACTCACATAGACCCATTCTTCAGATATATATATAACAGCATGACACAGATAACAGATCAGGCTGACAAGAGGATTTTTAATGATACTGATGTGAGTTGCTGGATAAACTGCCTTTTCCAATTACGCATAGATGAAAAAGTATTTGGAACATGGAAATTTGGATACCTCATTTCCTTTTATAAAAATGAATAATGCTGGCCCCCAGAGAAAAAATATTTACTTTTTCATTCATTTAACTTTTGTTTTTACAGGTTAGTCTCATTGAGTCACGAGGACTCATTTACAAGAGAGACCTGTACCAGAAACCTGACTTGGATTGAGTTTGCTAAATGTTTTTTTTTTTTTAATTAAATATATGTCTGCTTTCACCTATGAGTGAGATCATTTCAGCAGGTCTGGTTTGCCACAAGGGATGAAGTTTATTTAGTTATTAATTGTTTCAGATGCAAATGATATTGGAGCTATGCTAAGTCATTTAGCTTTATGGTTTTATAGTCTAGGTTGAATGTGCTGGTTTTCATAGTTTTACAACTACACCATTTATTAGAGTTCTAGTCTGGATCATTCTGAAACTATACAGTAAGACTGACAAGGTTTTTAGGGTTGATATGTGAGTTGATAAATTGTAGCAAAACAACAGATGTTTTAAAGGGGGAGGTCTGAAAACTGTTCTTAAAACAGTTCATACAATGATTAGATCATTAGTTATACAAAAATAATATCTTGGGTTTTTACATTTGTCACACAGTAAACATAAACACACTCCAGTGGCCTGTGTTGTTGAGTCTGTCTGAGAAAAGGTTCAAGGTGAGCACGAGATGCAGGTTGTCAGGCACTGTTGTGTTTCTGGGACGTCTGTTGTCAGCATTTAGGATCAGGGATGTCACAGTACACAGGACAACAATCTTACATCACCCAAAGCCAAATAATGTTAAAGACCTGCTGTCATGTTTAGGTCTTACAGGGTTTTAGCAAACACCACATTCCTGCGTAAACAAGCCTCACCCAACCATTCAGGACACTAGTGATTGACAGAGGACCAGATTTAACTTTTTTAGATTTTCTAACTAGGAATTCTTAAGTTTTTACTTTTGCAGAAATAACTTTTAATATATATACACGTATACAGCCAATCAGAAGCCTATGAACCACATTGTATTTGTACACAGCCTCTAACAAAAACAAGTAAAACTGCTTGAAATGTAGTTTTAGAACTAAAATATTTTTATAAGTGTAGATTCTAAGCTCACCTGGATAAAGACATTTTCCGCATGTTTTAATGACTAAAGAGCTCCTACTAACAGTTGTACCTGTTTTCCTTTGGAATGTGTACAGGAAGGTTCCAGAAGCTTTAAGGTCTACGGGGGACGCCCCTAGACCCAGCCGAATCCAAACACAGACCCTCGAAGTGGATTTGGTCAAAGGTAGATCTGTGTTCCTAAATACATTTGATTTGATTTGACTTTACTTGACTTGACTTGACTGGACTGAAAAGAAATGAAATTGGGTTTTCATGTATAGAGTATGCTAACCACATTTTTACTACTGTTTTGCAGTCATGTATTGTAAACCTTTTTTCCTAGTTTTTGTTTCACCTGAACAGATCTGCGACGAAGCAATGGCCGACCTGAATAAAATTAACTGATTTTGACTTTCTTTCATTATTCAGTGGAATTAAATGTTTAATGTTGTATTGCACTGTTTTGACAATGATGTAACCAAAGAAAATATATATTTTCTGCGCAAGCGTTTAATAAGATTTCTCTCTACAGACTGAATGAGGTAAGAAAAATAAATTCATTATACTAACTAACTGTTTGTGCCAGGAATCTTGAGGAACCTGTTGGACTCAGGACCCTGGGGGCTCCCCTGTCACCTGGCTTGGAGAATTGAAACCAGACTGGGTCTGGCATGTTGTTTTCTGGGAAGGTTTTCTATTGTTGTGGTGATTCATCTCTGCTAAACTGGTATGGGAACTAACATATGTGGGCAGGGTCCTATTCTGTTGTTTGTCTCTTTGTGCTATTTTCTGATTCTATCCAGCTCTGCAGTTGAACACCACAGGGATGACTTCCAGGTGTATCAAGCAGGCTGAAAGAATTGACCCCACCTAGGAGACTGGGTTTTTTGTCAAGGACCTCTGCCAGAAGCATTGGAAGTCGAAATGCTGACTGAAACCATTCCAGGCTCGTGTGCAGAATGAGTACGTTCCTGAACACGCCTACAATCTCCTGCACCCAGAGTGACGTCCTGAATATGTTAACCAGCCAAGACAAAATGCATAATGATTCTAATGCTTAAAGTATTTCTTGAATACAGGCATTAAGATGATGTTTTTAGCTTGACCTGGCCATGATCTAGACAACCCAAAAACCATAAAGAACTATGGCTCATAAAGAGCCCACGTCGTTCTGTTTTCGATTGGTCTTTGATCTTGTGTGATTTTGTTTTGTTTTATTTGACTTTAGATTTAACTATGTTGAGTTCACTTCAGGAAGCTGCTGAGTAAGCCTGAATCGGCCGCTGCCAGAGGGGCCTGGAGCGATGACGCGTTTTCCTTCCACATTCTTAAACATCAGCCCTGGAAGTTTTTTCCACGTCATTTACACAACATCTCCTGCTGAACTTAGAACTCAAATAGCTCTTTGTTTTACTCAGTTTAAACGATAAACAGGAGGGAATATGTTAGAGTATTTTACTTTATCAATTGATCGTTTAAACTTATACTCATTTAAACTGTTCTATAATGCTGTGAAACCTTTCTCTACTGACTTGTTGGAAACTCACAGTTCCTGTTTTGATAGAAACTGCCACGTCTTTGTTACCCGAAAACCACCAGATCTTGTGTTTCTTGTTTGCCATTCCTACTTGCCTGAATGTTTGCCATTCCTACTTGCCTGAATAAAAAAGGAACGCACGCTGAAACAAGTTGGACTTTGTTCTGACTTCGGTTGAACGCTGTCCCTCTTTGCAAAGATACGTTCTAGAAATCTCATTCTTGTCTCCCTTGTGTTTTATTTAAGGTACAGGTAAAACCCTGTCAGTTCTCCATCCTTTTTACCCCTTTACTCTTCTCTCTTTTCTCTTCTTGTGTGTGTGTGGGTGTGTGCCTCCTTCCATCTCATCTGTTTCCCATGAACTTAGGCTGGACATTTCTGGTACTTTCCCTCAGGCTCAAGTATGAAAGAGGCCTACCTAATCCTTCTAACAATCTGACTTCTACGACAAAGCAGCACTTACTGACAATAGCTAGCAAATAAAACTTTCATTTAAAGGATTTCTTCACTTACCAGGAAATTAATTTTCTCTGTGTGACTGGAACCTGACTAAGTGCTGGTGACTCCAGTGCTTTCACTGAACTTTTAGCACAGGACTGTTGCTATTTTAACTCCCACCAACCTTGGTGGAAGAGTAGTAATTGTTGTTTGTGTGATTTGCAACAAAAGGGTGGTAGCAAAGGTCAAAGGAAATGTTTACAAGGCAGTGGTGAGACCAACCATGTTGTATGGTCTGGAGACAGTGGCAATGACAAAAAGACAGAAAGAACTGGAAGTGGCAGAAAACAATGTTGAGGATCTCCTGAAGAGTGACAAGGATGGATAAGATTAGGAATGAGGAATGTACCTCATCAGATGTACAGCACAGTTTGAAGGACTGGGAAATAATGTTAGAGAGACCAGACTGAGATTAAGAAGGAGAAGATCAACTTGCTCTCCTTTACATCTTTCATGTGTAGTGGACTAGGCCTACGTCGAAACCCAGTCTAAGGTCAAAACTCTTGACCTTTAGAACCTTGTGGGACAGAAGCTGTCATTTCATGTATTTGAATACATAAATACAGGTTCACCCATCCTGAGACTTTCTTTCTTGAAGATTCAAGTGAAAAGAACACTCTCTTTTTATTATCATTACTATCTTACAAATGTTGATAATCAAAGTGTCTTAGTTCAAACCATTTTAGATGTTGCAGTGAACTAATCAATTTTATTAACTGAGTAATGATTTTTATTCTCATGTTAAAAGCTGTTGCAGAGTAATTATGCATTTTTCTGATTTCTGCTTTTGAATGAGCAAGTGTGTGCGTTTACAAGGTTACAGTCAAACGAAAAACAAGTTGTTATGTTAAAACTGTCATGTTTTAGAATCCTCTCAGACGTAAATAGAGATGTTTTGCACCTGTTTCTTAGGCACGCCAAAACAGAACCCTCTCGGTCTGTGAGAACATTTCTGAGCTGTCCCATAACAATTCTCACTGTCTCTAACCTCTTACGTCACAAAAACACACCCCTTCTGGTCGTTTCTGACCAATGAAAAATCCCAAAAAGTGAACCGGGAAAGAGTCTTTAAAATGTCAGTACTTCCTGGTCTACACAGACTCACAGGTACTCACGGAGTGACTTACGACTCACGGAGTTACAGAGTTCACGGAGTTGGAGAGTTGTCAGACTTCTAGAGTTCTGGAGTTCTGATGGAGTGCTGTTGGAGTTCCTGACATGACAACAAAGCTCTTCCGAGTTCCATGGGATTATAACATTTTCCACTGAGGTGAATGTGTGTCGAACAGAGCCTCGCCACTACTTCTGACGAGCTACAGCCATTCTAAGGAGACGCTGGACCGGTAGCGTTAACGGAACACCATATCTGCTGATTATCATCAGAAAGGTAATGGGTCAAGTTTCCTACCAAGCGTACCGAGGCGAGCTGGGCTTCTGATGGAGAGTGTCGGTTCTGGCGAACATTCCTCCCCTCCCATTCAATCTTAACTCCCTCTAAACTTCTTCCCATCTTTAAACTTTTCTATCAAGTAGAAATTCTTCCAGATATTTAGAAATGTCTGTGTAAAATGCTCACCCACATTCATGTGGGCAAAAGATCATAGTTGTACAGTTTTATAAATGTCAGCAACGGAAAAATCATGGCCGTATGATTTTTCCTGATTGATTGCTTATATTGTTATTTTCATAATTTGCCAAATTAATGTAAATGTTTGATGTTAAATTTGATTCTGTAAATAAATGACCGCATTCATTTTGATGGGTCAAATTTAAATGACGTCTCACGTTTGCATTTCCTTAAATTCAATGCACGTTTTATTCAGTCCAGAAAAATGAGGAATCCGTGTTAAATGATGAATATATCCCAGCATCTGTTCATCTACACATGTCAGGCTAATGATCTCTTTCCTTGTCACCTGTGTTTCCTGATATACTCATGGTCATATCCAGAGCCTTGATATTATGTAGGGGTGTTTTCTTTTCACAATATGTTTAAGTACAAGTACTTTATTTGGTATACTTGCCTAAACTGAGTACCAATACAGACTGGTTAATGAGTTAGAATTTAAACATAACATTTTCACTTTAGAAATATAAATCCATCTATTTTATGAAGAACACAGCAAAAAGTCTGCTGTCTTAACAGTACATGTGTTTATCTTAAAATATCGCAAAACTATGGACTTTTTTATTCTTCCGTTACTTGCAAAGTGGAAGAGGAAATGCCATTACATAGCCTAAAAGTGGAATCAGTTTGAAGTATTGGGCTGTTTCTATGAGTCCAAGTATAGTACCATTTTAATTATTTATTTATTTTTAATTTAACCTTTATTAATACGGAGTGGTCTCATTGAGTCACAAGGACTCATTTTCAATAGAAACTATTGTTAGACACAGGCTGGTATTGAGACCAACAGATAATAACAATATTTTGCAGGGGGTCTGCAACCTTTACGATCAAAAGAGCCATTTCTGCCCGTTTGCTCACTAAATTTAACGTGCCCAGAGCCGCAATACCTGCTACAACTGGGATTCTCAACTGGTGGCCCACGGATCACTTTGTTTTTCTGGCCAGTAGGGGTGACTTTACAAAACTAAAAATATCTAATGATTTTTAACATTTATTGATATTTTTACATTTTACGATAAAATAAAAGGCGACATTCTTGTAAAGGAAAACAATTAATATAGTTTTTGTCCAATTTCTAAAATCTAAAATGATAAACTATGCAGTCCTGTGTGATTTTTTTTAACTGTAGAAAAACTAAGTATCCTACTTAGAAGAAATAAAGTGTAAAGTGAAAGTGAGTATGTTTTACTCCTTGTAATGTAAGAAAATTGCTAAAACTAGCCCTTGAAGTTGTTATAACAACCAATAAAATTCAGTTTTATGTCAGTTTTGGTCAAAGCTTGAAAGAGCTGCTGCAGAGGGACCAAAGAGCCGCTTGTGGCTCCAGAGCTGCAGGTTGCAGACCCCTGGTATATTGTTTAAATTGTGCTGCAGCAGAAAATAAATGGAGCAAAGCCTCTAAGATATTTAATTATAGCAGATTATCAAGAGCATATTTATATATAATTAAACCAATGTTGACATTTTTTGTAAGAATGTCAAAAGGATGAGTTCCTGTGTGTGTGTGTGGGGAGGGGGGGGGTAAATATAAAGAAAAATTTTGTTAGGAAATGTTTAACCTATAAATAAATTTAGACATGGATGGACTTAGACTTGGACAAAACACCCTCATGGAAATATATTAATATGAGAAAGATTCCTGTTAGGGTAAAGGTTTTGCTGGGTAAATGTTTCTCATGGTGGAAAGATTCTGTTCAGGAAAGCTAAATAGCTAAACGGGGAATCAGACGTTTTATCCAGCTGCTGTATTCGGTTTATGCACCTAATGCCTCACATCTGTCATTTGACCAGGAACACCACTGGTGCACAAAAGTTGAATAAAACATCCCAAACCTAAAGGTAAAGATCAAAATAGTTTTTGGTCATTCTGAAGCCATGTGTGGACAATGACGTGAAACCTCATGTCAGCAAAATGAAATAAATACATTTTATCAGAAAGAAAACTACAAAAACTGCAAGTTTTGACCAGATTAGAATAGAAGGGTTAAACTGAAACCATCACTGCAACAATATATAAAGTCAGGAAGTTGAAAAATGTTTAACTTTTAAATTGAATTATGTAAATTAGGACTCATTTAAAGATACTGACATGCCATTGGAACACATTAGGAACAATTCTTACAGCATCATCCCTCTTTTGCTTTGAGGCTCAAAGCTGACTGTTCAACCACACCACCCACCTTTTATCTTGTGTTTTAAATCTTTGAAGTGGTAATTGAGAGATCAAGAGATTCAAAAGTGAGCTGACATTAAACTCTGCATATTGATGCTGATGTAAAAAAAATGACTTGAAATGAAAAAAGGCCATTGAGTCTGTAAAAAGCAGTCGTTTAATGAGAAAATGTTGGCCTATAAACCTATTTGAAGAGTGGATGATTTCAGCACACCAGTTTTATTTCATCATTCTGTCATTTCAAAAAATAAACCACTGGTGTTCAAAAATGTTGCTGTCCAACAAATAACTAAAGCTTTGTTTTGGGAAAAAAAAAAAAACTTGATTAATTCTTAACTGTCATCAGAGCTAAAGCTGTAATAAAATTTCTGTGGCTTTGGACCTTCCACACTCAAACATGCACTTTGAGCCCTTTCAATTTAAATGTAACATGACACATTTTTGAAGCACACTTTTTTTCTGTTTAATTATTTTAAAAAATCTATTCAGATTCATTACACTGGCAGGGGAAGACAACAGAAATAAAACTTAAAATGTCATTGAAGCTGGGGGCAATATCTGAGCAAAACCTATTACAAGCCCAGCGTGGTTTGGAATAACAGCCAATAATAAATCTATAGAGCCATAAACAACAGGACCGGGAGAGCAAAACAATAACAATGAAGACAATTCATTTTAATCACAGAACAATAAAAAGCCAAAGGAAAATAAACTCAGATGTCCTCTTTGAGATTCTTGATGCAAAAGTTGTGTCCTTGTCAGCAATTCAAACACCTGTTCTTTCACAAATGTCTCCTTCATTTACATTTCCTGGCATGCACTGTGTTCAGAAAGCTGCACATATAAAGATCCCTAAAACTTGTGCTTGTCTTCCATCATGTACACCAGAGATTATAAATCGGTGACCAACAGCACACCACATCGTGCACATCCATCCTGTCTGTGTCAGAGTTTGAAACTAAAATAATATTTTATGGTAAGTATATTTATGTGTGGGGCATCACAGTGGCACAACTGATAGAGCTGCTGCCTCTCAGCGTGCAGGTCCACGGTTCAAATCCTGGTCCGGAGGCCTTTCTCGGTGGAGTTTGCATGTTTTCTCCGTGCATGCGTGGGTTTTCTCCGGGTACTCCGGTTTCCTCCCACAGACCAAAAACATGCATGTTAGGTTGATTGGTAACTCTAAATTGTTCCTAGGTGTGAGTGAGAGAGAGAATGGTTGTTTGTCTCGATGTGTCCCTGTGATGGACTGGAGACCTGTCCAGGGTGTCCCCTTCCCCTCGCACAGTGATTGCTGGACATGGGCACCGGTGACCCCCTTGACCCAAAATGGAAGAAGCGGGTAAAAGATAATGGATGGATGAATGGATGGATATTTATGTGTTGAGTAAGCAACCTAACATTCAAAATTGTCAACTAGCCTTTCAACAAAATGCACAACCCTGGTTTTATTTTTCACTCTCACCAGTTGGTTCTCGGACATAATTTGGAGCCAAAACCAGACTTAATAAAGTCACCTTGAACCTTGAATCAAAGTGCAACATGCAGACTACAGCTTTTATGTCATTCGCATCACGTGTTTCAAGGAACAAATTTGTGTACTCAGAATCCCAAATGCACCCAAAAATAGCAAAAATATAAACTGTGTTACTGAATTATGTTAAAATATTCATCTCTACCTTAAAGCAGACTATTTAATTATTTTTAAAACCCTCTCTGTCTACAGGATAAATGAGGACTAATGAGCTGTCCATGTTTTCCACCTTGTATATTTTATCTTAGAAACCTCTAAGCAGCTTTGTTGTATGTATGTCTCGTGTTTTTAATGTAGTCCATAGATTCTGTTTTTTTGTTGTTGTTTTTTTAAGAAAACCTGTGGTTCATCAAACCTAAAAGTCAGTTTCTTTCACACTAAACTGACCCCATGCAGGGATGTAAAACATTCTGTAAAGAAAAATTATGGATTCTCTGCCAAGGGTCAGCATTTATGTGGTTGTTCATATTTTCCTGTGCATTTCCAGTGTGTGTGTGTGTGTGTGTGTATTGGTGACAAGCTGTGGCAAAGTGTGTACCATCTGTGAGCACAGGAGATTTCATACTCGTGTTCATGTTTGTATAGTGCCAATATTCATCTTAGGGATGCTGGCCAATCATCATAGGGAGGCAGAAAGCTGCAGCATATCTGACAGTCCCTTCTTCATCACACTGTTTCAATAGTAGTGCGTTCTACAAGTTTAGAGAGTCTGTGTTTAATGTTATTTGTGTTGGATTTTTCAAAGGACCCGAGATCATATAGATTTCTAGATAACCAGCAGATGTTTTCATCTCTGTTTTTATGCTAGACGAAAAAAGTGTTTCAGAAATCCCAAAGTCCATGCTCAATAATCCAGATATAAAATTCAACAATGTGCAGTCAGGTCTGTTACGATTACGCGGGAAACCCAGATGGTATGAGACCCAGAACGAGGCAGACACAGGGGAAGTACAAAAAGAACAGTGTTTATTATTTACAGTGAATATCCACACACTGGTTCTCAGCAACTCCTGGAAAGAGGGACGACAGGTTAATGTTGGTCCAGAGGGGAAGACCTGAGTGGTTTGTTTGAAGGAGGTTCTTTTGTCCTTACAGTCCAAACCCGAGGGAGGGGAGCTGGTCCTTCAGTCCAAGGAGTGAACAACAGAGGGGAATCCAACGAGGGTCCAAGGGAACGAGGAAGGCTGGCAACTGGAGGCAAAAATGACACGAGGAATACCTGACAGGCCGAGGGATCCAGATCAGGTCACGAGGAGATCCAAAAACACGAGGAATCAGGAAAATGGAAAAGAGAACACAGGTGAACAAATTATTTTCACCTAGACATATCTAGCTCAACAGTACTATACCATGAGAGGTGATATGCTCCAGCCATGAGTCACACTGGACTGCAGCCTTTTGTAGATGGAGAGGCTCATCAGGCTGATGGCTGCCAGGTGTTGTTAATCAGCGCAAGGCAGGCTGCAGGCAGTGGGACCCTTACAGTACCCCCCCAAGAATCGCCTCAAGGCGACCTGAGGCGCTTCTCAGGGTGGTCTCTGAAGAACCTGGAGATGAGGCTGGGGTTGAAGATAAAGGACCTGGGGATCCATGACCTCTCCTCAGGACCGTACCCCTCCCAATCGACCAGGTACTGGAAACCCCTACCCCTGCGTCGCACATCCAGGATGGATCTGATGGTGAATGCAGGGTGGTTGTCGATCAGGCGGGGTGGCGGGGGG
>NC_056515.1:6969961-6979531 GCF_014905685.2 Nematolebias whitei
TGATGGTGAATGCAGGGTGGTTGTCGATCAGGCGGGGTGGCGGGGGGAGGTCAGAAGGGGGGAACAAGGGACTGAGGGAGACGGGCTTGACCTGGGAGACGTGGAAGTTCGGGTGAATCCTCATGGCCCTGGGGAGTTGGAGACGGACTGCAGAGGGGTTAATGATGCGGGTAATGGGGAAGGGGCCAATGAAGCGGGGGGCCAGTTTACGGGGGGTGTCCCACAGTTTGATGTCCCTGGTGGACAACCAAACCTGCTGGCCGACCTGGTAGGCGAGTGTCACTGAACGGTGACGGTCCGCGAACCGTTTAGCCTGGGCTGCGGTCCTAAGGAGGGCCGCCTTGGCCTGGCGCCAGATGTGACGACACCACCGAAAGTGGTGCTGCACGGACGGAACCGAGCAGTCGGACTCAGAACTGGGGAAAAGAGGAGGAAGGTACCCAAAGGAGGCTTCAAAGGGGGACATACTGGTGGCAGAGGAACGGTGAGAATTGTGGGCGTATTCCACCCAAACCAAATGTTGGCTCCAGGACGAAGGATTGGACTCGACCAGGCAACGCAGGGTGGACTCTAACTCCTGATTGCAGCACTCAGCTTGCCCATTAGCCTGAGGATGGTAGCCGGAGGTAAGGCTAACGGACGCCCCGAGCGACTTGCAGAAGGAGTGCCAGACCTGGGAGATATACTGCGGGCCTCGGTCGGAGAGGATGTCCGAAGGAATCCCATGGAGCCTGAAAACATGAAGGGTAAGAAGGTGAGCGGTCTCGAGGGCAGAAGGGAGCTTAGGAAGGGGAACAAAGTGAGCGGCCTTGGAGAAACGGTCAACAACCGTGTGGATAGTGGTGTTGCCGTCAGATGGGGAAGGCCGGTCACGAAATCGAGGGCGATGTGGGACCAGGGGCGACTAGGGGTTGGGAGGGGAAGCAGAGGGCCAGCTGGAGGTTGTGTACCAGACTTGTTTCTGGCACAGACGGGACAGGCCAAAACAAAGTCCTTAATGTCTTTGGACATGGAGGGCCACCAGAAATGAGTTTTTGTGAGGGCGAACATGCGGTTGACTCCAGGGTGGCAAGAAAGTTTGTTTGAGTGAAGCCACTGGAACACGTCGGACCGCACGCTGGAAGGAACAAAGAGGGCACCGGGGGAACCACCACCATGATCGGGTTCGGAGAGAAGGGCTTCCTGAACGGTAGCGGTGATGGGCCAGGAGAGGGAGCCGACAATACAGGTGGAGGGAACAATGTTATTGGAGTCCTCAGGCGAGTCAGGAGGGGCAAACTGACTGGACAGGGCGTCAGGCTTGACGTTTTTAGAGCCTGGATGGAAAGTAAGGGCAAAATTAAATCTATTAAAAAAAATATCCTGATGCATGCTCAATAATCCAGGTAGAAAAATCCAAAAAAGTTCAATCTGGTCCTCTGGACATTCAAAAAAACAAAAAACAAAACAAAGCAAAAAAATCTAGAAACGTTTTGTCTCTCATCCAAGAGACTTCCTCAGTCTGAGGTGCTGTTTTCAGCTCAGTCTCTTAAATAGCACCTTCTCAGAGTGGATCAACCAGTTTGCTGCTGACAAGCAAAACCAGCTGATCACATGCTCAAGAAGGACCATCAGCCTAACAATGGGTCATTAGCACACTGATGGCTGTTTACTACTCACAGAGGGCTGAGTGATACTAGCAATCACAGCATTGTAAGAGGGGGACAGTTGAACCCGGAGGCCTCCACCCTTGTTTAATGATGGATGATTTCTTTTCACAAAGATGGCCTTTACTCCTCTCTCAAACCATCGTTCCTCTCTGTCCAGGATGTGAACATCTTCATCCCTGAAAGAGTGACCGCTGGCCTGGAGATGAGTGTAGACCGCAGAGTCCTGGCCTGATGATGTTGATCTTCTGTGCTGGGCCATCCTTTTGGCCAGTGGCTGTTTTGTTTCCCCGATGTAAGACTGATCACAGCCCTCCTGACACTGAACAGCATACACAACATTACTCTGTTTGTGCCGGGGGACTGGATCTTTGGGATGAACCAGTCTTTGCCGTAATGTATTTTGGGGTTTAAAAGCCACTGGGATGTTATGTTTAGAAAATAAACGTCTCAGTTTTTCTGATACCCCCTCAACATACGGAATGACCACTGGTCTGGGTCTGGGTTCCTCCTTTTCACCTGATGGCTGACTGGAGTCATGTTTGGGTTTCTTCTCTGCTTTCAGGAAGGCCCAGTTAGGATATCCACATCTTGTGTGGGATTTCTCCTTCTGCCTGGCTCCCGAGCTAGTGGGGATGCTGTCTGCTCTGTGATACAGAGTCCTGATGACTCCTAACTTGTGCTCCAAAGGGTGATGGGAGTCAAACTGCAAATACTGGTCTGTGTGGGTGGGTTTGCAGTACACCTCAATTTGCAAATGTCCTCTATCAGAGACTGAGACCTCACAGTCCAAGAAAGCCAACTTGCCATTTTTTTCATCTTCTCGTGTGAACTTGATGTATTTATCCACAGAGTTGATGTGGTCAGTAAAATGTTGGACTTCCTGAGATTTAATTTTAACCCTGGTGTCGTCAACATGCCTGAACTACATGAACTACCTGAATTACATGCCAGGGAGACAGAAAAGTGGGTGAAGAATTTTTCTGACAGACAGCTCACCCAGCCGGAGACAGAGATTCTTGCCAGGGGACTGAACTTTGCGGTTGCACCAAGTACAATTCCTCTGGTGGAGATGATCACAGCCACAGAATCAGCCATCCGTAACAACAAAATGAAAGAGGGTGAAGCAGAACAGCTCAGAATCAAAGTTTCATCCTGCCTCAGCAATGCTAAACCACCACCTTCCAACATCAGTAGAGAGGAGAGGGATGCACTCACCACTCTTAGCAAGGACAAAAACATCACCATTCTCCCAGCAGACAAAGGAAGGTGCACAGTGATTTTGAACCAGAAAGGCTATCATGAGAAAGTTATGACACTCCTTAGTGACAACCACTTATGAACCTCTGAAAAGAGATCCAGGAAGTGGTTACAAGAAGAAGCTAATAGATTGCCTGAAAAATTTGGAGCAGGACAAGGCTATTGACCGTATTATGTACCACAGACTGTACCCAGGGGAGGCCACACCTAGTCTGTATGGTTTACCTAAAATCCACAAACAAGGTGTACCTTTAAGACCTATTGTTACTGTAGAGACCTAAGCCTCAGGTCAAATCCTGACCTTGAGGGCCTTCCTGGGACAAGAACTGTATTTCATTGATTTGAGTCCAGAAACACAAAATTAAGTTCATCCAGAGACTTTCTAAGTGTCCTACACTGATCAATTGAAAGAACACTCTCTTTTTTATTATCATTACTATTTTACAAATGTCGTGATAATCAAAAGTGTGTTTAGTTCAAACCATTTTTAAATGTTGAAGTGAACTACTCATTTTAAATCAACTGTGAAACAGTATTAATGATTTTTAATCCTCATTCAAAGTAGAAGTCAAGTTAAGGTCTGTTACAGAGTAATTATTCATTTTCTTGATCTTCTGTCTGAAATGAGCAAGTGTAAGTTGGTCAAAGGTCAAGTTTCGGTCAACTACAAGTTTACTGGAAATAAATGTCATGTTTAACTTTATATGAGAGAACTGACTCCACGAAGTCTCGGGTTCTTCAAAACAACTTCTGTCTGTTCTTAAACAATCTAATCTTTTTCCCTTGACTTTTAATAACCTCTTACATCACTAAAACACACCCCTGTTTGGTCGATCGGCCAATCAGGACTTCCCAAATGAACCAGAAACAGAACTCTTTAAATGTCGACACTTCCTAGTTCCAACCAGTGCGGTGGGAGAGCAGTTCAGTTCGGAGAGCAGAACCGAACAGAAAAGTTGCTGGAGAGAACAGGAGGTTCCAGACATGATCCGAAGTTCTTCCGAGTCTCGTGGGAATTATGAAATCTTCCACATCTGAGTGGAACCTCGGACGGACTCACAACTCATGTGAGCCCACCCGTGAGGTGAACGTGTGTCAAACGAAGTTCCGTCACTACTTCGGACGATTCACAGCTGTTCCTACGGAGACGCTGGAAAGGTGGCGTTAAAATGGAACTCCGTACCAGTGGAGACATCTTCTACAGGTAAAGAGTCGATTAATGCTACCTAAGTGTACCGAGGTCAAAGCTGGGATCTAATGGAGAGTGCCATTCCGATATAGACACAAATTCCCTCATCCATCTTCCCATCTCTCTCCATTTAAACTTCATTTCCCATCTTTAAAACTCTTCTATCTTGCCAGTAAATCATCCAGATATTTTCATAAATGTCTGTTGTAAAGCGGCAAGCAGATACCATGGCCGTATGGTCTCTGATTGTAAAGCTAATTAATTAAGCTGTTATTGTAATCAATTTGCCAAATTAATGTAAATGTTTGATGTTAAACTTTGATTCTGTTAATAAATGACCGCATTCATTTGATGGGTCAAAGAAAATTAACGTCTCACGTCACATTTAATTATTCAATGCACAATAGAATTCAGTCCAGAAAAATGAAAGAATCCGTTTAATTTATGGATAATATCTCACACATATATGTTCCATTACAACTGGTGGCCCGTACGGGGACACCATAAGTTTGAGGCCCTTGGTCGACATCATCGGTTGAGAAAAGAGCTATGGTCTGTGTTGGTTTTGTGAACCATACTGGCCCAGCTTCTTGACTCGGTACCAGGTTATCTGGGAGTCCTCCCAGAAATGGAATGCCTAGTTCAAAATCATGAAAATCAGTGGAAATCAACCATCCTAGCATAGTGTTTTTTGGGATCATCACCTTATCCGTGCCTGTGTTACACACAGCAATAGATGTGGTCCTGGAGTCAAGGCTCACTTGGTTCATGGCTTCCACAGACGGTCCCAAGTTGAAAAATGTAGGAGAAGGTTGAAAATATGCCTGTTTATGGCTAATAGCTTGTCCAGCTACGATGTGGATTTGCACCATTAGGTTAATCACCTGAGGTGGTACTGTGGTGGTTTGGTTGCTAGCAACCTGGCAGGCTTCTGGAATGGTCTGCCCAGCCTTAAGGTTTGCTGTGTCTAGCACAGGAGGATCCTTTGTGGCTGGTTTTAGGGACCACAGCACCTTGTTGATGGTGTCCACGTGGACACCCAACCTTACCAAAATGTCAGAGCCTATGTAGGATGCATGTGGTAAGTTTTGGATCACGAGAAACGGGTGAACCAGTTCTCGTTGGTTCCAGTTCAGTTTTAGGTTAATGACTCCTTCAGCGGTCATTACCTGTGAACTATTGGGAACTAATGGAAAGCGGAAAGCTTTTTAAATTAGTTCTAGACCAACGTGTTTGTGAACCAAGGTTTCATAGAAAGCTCGGTTAATTGCTGATTTATCTGTCCACAGAGACAGAACAGCATCGTTGGTGTGGGATCCTTGCATCTCTACACCTTTAATCACCAGTGGTAGGTAGTGTTTGGTGGACTCTGACTGCTCCAGCTCACAGAGGAGGCTGTCTTGTTGGGTCAGAGTTTGGACCACCGGGTGGGTCTCTTTGGTTTCACATGATGTCAGAGGAGTACTCACCGGGCTCGTGTCCTCGGCTGAGGAGTCCTTTGCGCCTTCTGCGGTACCTGCTGTTAGGCAGTTTGTGTTACACTCTGGAGGCATTTGTATTGGCAGTGGTTTGCTCACCTTGGCCCACATCGTTTGATCACCATAATCTATAATCGCGTCGAAGCGATTTATAAAATCCTGGCCGACCAAAAATGGGAATGAGTCAACACGAGACACGTGTACCGGGTGGTATAGTGTCATTCTGCCAACCTGCATGTGAACCATTGCTACAGCTGTCAGGGTTGTCCTCTTCTCTGAGAGACCCTACATTTCTATAGCACATTCTGTGAGAGGTATTATCCTGTTAACACCGGCAGCGGCTGTCCTCAGCTCCTCAAACAGTTTAGCTGACATAATTGTTATGTCTGCCCCACCGTCCAGAAGTGCTTCGTGTGTGAGGATTCCTTCGAGTGTTACTGACAGGTACGCCTTTTTGGCGACCCCCCTTCTGATGAAGTTACACAGAAACCTCTTAGGTTTTTTCTGACATTTCTTCACACGTTCAGCCTTGTCTGTGTAATCTTGGTTTGTCTGAACCGTCAGCACAGCAGTAGCTGTTTCTGAGTGTTCAGCTTGCGATGACTCGTCATGGTTTGTGTGTGTGTTTACCCCCCCCCCCCTTCTTCCGATGAGGGGTTGTTGGAGGCAACAACAACAATGTCTTGGTGTGTTTCACCGACATCTGTGATGTTGTCATTCGCGCCCTCAGATATAATAGTGATTACATCACTGCACAGTGCTCCAGGTTGGTTTCCCGTGTCAGTGTGTTTCAAAGTTTCTAAAAACCTGCGTGGTTTCTCTGTCTCTTCCGAGCTCAGAGGTGTAGGGCCTTGTTTCTGGAACTTTTGTGATTTTTTCGTCTCGGTTCGTTTCGTCTAAGGTGGGGGACGGCTAGGTATGTCTTTTGGGGGTTCCTTTTCGGACTTCCCCTGAGAATATGGGTCCTCTTGGATCCCATATCTTTGCGTCCTACGCACACCCCATTTACGATAATCACGTTCATCCTCTGAAAGAGGAGCTTTTTTGTCCCAGCGTGCACCTTCATCATGCGGTTTGTTAGTTTGAAAAGCCTGCTTTTTCTCGCCTTTCTTAGGAGGAGGCGGCAATGCACGCCTTCCTTCCAATTCTAGCAAGTGGGGTTTAACCTTTACACCAGGAAACACCTCTATGAGCGTCTTAGCATGAGAACATGCCTCAAACACATTCACAACACACTGTTTAATCTCATTGATGGATTTTTCTTTGAAATTTGCCATCATTTATACTGACATGCGCATGTCAGTGTGGAGATTTTTGCTGAAAACAAATTTAAAACCTTCTTCTTCCTTCATTCCGGTTTCTTTTCTGTAACCAAAATAAGCTTGGAAGATTCTTTTGTAATAAACCTTTGGATGTTAATGCTTCCCTTGCGTGACCTTGTCAGCAGCTGGGAAACCAGCAGGTCCCGTGCAGGGGTCGTACTCTCTTATCAAAGCTTCACACAGAAGGTTGTAATCCCTTCTCGTTGCATCAGGTAGCCGCTCGATGAAGGTGAACACCTCTCTGTCCGAAGTGAGCCTTATCAGACTGATTTTATCCTCAACCGTAGCATTAGGATAACCACTCAGTCTGAAATCAAGGTCTTTGAGATACGCTTTTGTTCCCGTTGAACCCATGGGACCAGGTACAAAGCGCTGTACATGTTTTGAGATTTTTTGCAAATCATCTATTGAAGGAGGAAGTATCAACGGTCTCTCTTGCATGGTTGGTAGTGGAAACTTGTTCAGGTCTGTCCCTATCACCTGAGATAAGGGTGGAGGTGTGTCTCTACACACATGTGAAGGTGGCAGAATGGGATTAAGAGCAGGAGGTGCACCAAAATCTTTCTGAGGTGATGGCGGATGACCTGGACTCTGACCTTGGTCTTCTCTGAGTTCCAGACAAACTCGCCCCATGTCAGAAATTTTATTTGTTGCCGCGGCTAATTTCTCCTCACAGGCTTTTAAGCGTTCCTATGATGTTTGACATTCACTTCGTAAACGCACGCCTTGTAGGAGTAACGCCTCTTTTTCCAATCTGCAGTCGTTCAGAGCTTTTGATGTGAGCTGCAACTGTTGTTGTAGCACATCGTTGTCTGAACACAATGCTTGGTACTGAATCTCTCTATCCCTAATCTTCTCCTCAAATGAGTGAGCCTGTAATGACAGCTGATTTTCTGAGAGCTCCCTCTCACTTTGCACCTCAACTGCACGTGTCTCTTCATCAAGTTTAGACTGTGCCATCAATTTGAGAAACCTCTCCCTGTCTGTTGCATACAATCTAGACAGCACGACATTTCGTTCAACCTGTTGATCCAATTCGTCTTTGAGAAGCAGAGAAATTTTTGCTAACCGTTCAAGGCCCTGCTTTTTATTCTCTTTAACCGTGGCTCCTTTTGCTAAACTTCTCAGTTCTTCAGCTCTTTGAGTTCCATCAATTTGTTCTAATTGTGCGCCAATAATTGGGTTTGTTAAAATATTTAAAGCTCCCTGGATGATGTCATCTTGTGGTTGGGAGTCTAAAAGGTCGACGTCTTCCTCTTCTCCTGCCATTATCTTCTATTTAAAAATTAAATAGGAAGATGTGGTGTTTTATGTGGTAAAATAAATCAGAAAAGTTTCCTTTTTCTGATATAATTACTCTTATTTAGTGTTCTAGCAATTAAACGTGTATTATCTTTTCAGCAAATGAGTAAACTTTATCAACTCTGTGAATATCTGGACTGTATCTTTAAAAAGTTTCTAATTTTTCATTTTGCACCTCCGTTTGAGGAATTATCAGTGAATGAAAAATGTCTTGGTAAATGCCTTTCTGGCATAAATACCTTAATCACTTTTTAAATGCAAGATAACAGTAATAATTCAGCTTGAGGAACATTTATTAACCCAAAAATGCTTCTGACAGAAATAAACACGTTTAATTTCACCAAATTATCCTAAAAACGAAGTGAAACTGTGATTTCAAGTTTCCAACAGGAGGTGGCAGTATAACCTTATTTTATTTTAACCCTGACACTGTTAGTGGCAGCCAGTAGGAGTCGCGATGACTTCCTGTGGCTTTGGTGACATCCGGTCGTTAGCTGTTAGCTTAAAATTAGCATCGGCTAGCGTGGTCAAAAAACACCATTTAATGACGGATTTAAAATGTAAACGTGGCAAAGTTTCAGCGATTAGGCTTCAAAGAAACGGAGCAGCGGATCAGAACCAACTTTAAAGCGTTTTTCAACTTTAAACAGCAGATTGAAATTCCCTATGAAGACGAGCTTCATTTCCGAGTCACGTGACTGAATCTACCAATCATAGCGTAGCAACGGGGGTCGGTTTTACAACCTGACATCAGAGGAAGTGACGACAGACACGTCTCTCAGCGAATCAGGGCTACCCAAATCAGCGGTTTTCGACCAATCGCTGCTCGCTATTTCAGCTAGCGTGTTAGCATTTAGCCTGAACATTCCGGTCAACTTTCGTCATTTCAACTGTCAAAATGCACTATTTTCTGTTAAAAATGTGGCGAATAAACTCTCAAAGCTCACTGAGACGGCGCTCAGTTTTTAAAAACGTCTCTCCATCCATTTAAAACAACTCGTTCGAACTTATCAGAACCGAGCCGGACCAGAACCCTCTTCTGGACCACAGTTTAAACAGAATAAAGCGTTTTACCACAAACCCAGCTTCAGTTACACAACAGATGTACAAATTCAGCTTTCAAACGAACACATTGACTTTATTTTCAGCTCTAATAACACCACAACTGCAATCTTTCTCCGAACCCCACAGCTGCAACACGCTGCGTTTCACACAGCAACCTGCACTCTTTTACTAGTTTCTGTTAAGATCAGATATGCCAACATGTAATTCAATTGTTACACGAATAACAGTCCATTCATGAACCCGTTACGGGCCACCAGTTGTAGATGAACATATATCTGTGATATATTCATAAATTAAACGGATTCTTT
>NC_056515.1:6979631-6981111 GCF_014905685.2 Nematolebias whitei
AATCAAAGTTTAACATCAAACATTTACATTAATTTGGCAAATTGATTTCAACAACAACATAATTAATTAGCTTCATTAATGTAAATGTTTGATGTTAAACTTTGATTCTGTTAATAAATGACCGCATTCATTTGATGGGTCAAAGAAAATTAACGTCTCACATCACATTTAATAATTCAATGCACAATAGAACTCAGTCCAGAAAAATGAAAGAATCCGTTTAATTTATGAATATATCACAGATATATGTTCATCTACATTAGCATGATTAACTCTGTCACTTACAATGTTTCCAAATATCTGGCGTCTGTACTCATCCCTTTAGTTGGCAGCTCAGAACACCACATACAGAACACCATGGACTTTGTGGATAAGGTGAGGGATGTCATCATGGAGACTGATGAAACAATGGTCTCTTTTGATGTCACATCACTCTATACGTGCATTCCTGTTGATGACGCAGTAGAGGTGGTCAGTTTAAAATTAAAATCAGACACCACTCTGAGCAGCAGGACCATGCTTTCCACAGAAAAACTGTGTCAACTCTTGAAACTGTGCCTACAGTCAACCTACTTCACATATGGGGAGCAATATTATAGGCAGACACATGGATGTGCTATGGGGTCTCCAGTTTCTCCTATTGTTGCCAACCTAAACATGGAGGAGGTAGAAAAGAGAGCATTGACGTCCTTTTCAGGAACACCACCAAGTCATTGGTTCAGGTATGTTGACGACACCTGGGTTAAAATTAAATCTCAGGAAGTCCAACATTTTACTGACCACATCAACGCTGTGGATAAATACATCAAGTTCACACGAGAAGATGAAAAAAATGTCAAGTTGGCTTTCTTGGACTGTGAGGTCTCAGTCTCTGACAGAGGACATTTGCAAACTGAGGTGTACTGCAAACCCACCCACACAGACCAGTATTTGCAGTTTGACTCCCATCACCCTTTTGAGCACAAGTTAGGAGTCATCAGGACTCTGTATCACAGAGCAGACAGCATCCCCACTAGCTCGGGAGCCAGGCAGAAGGAGAAATCCCACACAAGACAGGCTCTAGAGCAATGTGGATATCCTAACTGGGCCTTCCTGAAAGCAGAGAAGAAACCCAAACATGACTCCAGTCAGCCATCAGGTGAAAAGGAGGAACCCAGACCCAGACCAGTGGCCATTCCGTATGTTGAGGGGGTATCAGAGAAACTGAGACGTTTATTTTCTAAACATAACGTCCCAGTGGCTTTTAAACCCCAAAATACATTACGGCAAAGACTGGTTCATCCCAAAGATCCAGTCCCCCGGCACAAACAGAGTAATGTTGTGTATGCTGTTCAGTGTCAGGAGGGCTGTGATCAGTCTTACATCAGGGAAACAAAACAGCCACTGGCCAAAAGAATGGCCCAGCACAGAAGATCAACATCATCAGGTCAGGACTCTGCGGTCTACACTCATCTCCAGGCCAGCGGTCACTCTTTCAGGG
>NC_056515.1:6981211-6985444 GCF_014905685.2 Nematolebias whitei
CTCTGCGGTCTACACTCATCTCCAGGCCAGCGGTCACTCTTTCAGGGATGAAGATGTTCACATCCTGGACAGAGAGGAACGATGGTTTGAGAGAGGAGTAAAGGAGGCCATCTTTGTGAAAAGAAATCGTCCATCATTAAACAGGGGTGGAGGCCTCCGGGTTCAACTGTCCCCCTCTTACAATGCTGTGATTGCTAGTATCACTCAGCCCTCTGTGAGTAGTAAACAGCCATCAGTGTGCTAATGATCCATTGTTAGGCTGATGGTCCTTCTTGAGCATGTGATCAGCTGGTTTTGGTTGTCAGCAGCAAACTGGTTGATCCACTCTGAGAAGGTGCTATTTAAGAGACTGAGCTGAAAATAGCACCTCAGACTGAGGAAGTCTCTTGGATGAGAGACGAAACGTTTCTAGATTTTTTTGCTTTGTTTTGTTTTTTGGTTTTTTTGAATGTCCAGAGGACCAGATTGAACTTTTTTGGACTATTAAAAAAAAGCTACCAACGGGCCTGACGGGTGGTCAGATGCTTGGCGTTCCTAAGATAAGTTAAATTCTTATGGTCCGTCCAAATCAAAAAAGGGGGCTCAGTGCCTTCCAACCAGTGAGGCCATTACTCCAACGCGAGCTTGACCACCAACAACTCGCGGTTGCCCACATCGTAGTTGCGCTCCGCTTGAGAGAGACGTCGGTAAAAGAAGGCGCAGGGATGGACATTATTGTCCGAGGGTGATCGCTGGGAAAGGACCACCCCTACCCCAGTGTCGGAGGCATCCACCTCCAGAATGAACTGGTGCATAGGGTCTGGGTGGCAGAGGATGGGTGCGGAGGAAAAGAGAGACTTGAGTTTATTGAAGGCGGCTTCAGCCTTTGGGGTCCAGTGAAAGGCCCGGGCGGTGGAAGTGAGCTGAGACAGGGGGGCGGCGACACGACTATAGTCTTTAATAAACCGCCTGTAAAATTTTGCGAAGCCCAGGAAACGTTGTAACTGTTTCCTGGACTCGGGGGTAGGCCAGTCAACTACTGCCCTGGTCTTCTCGGGGTCGGTTCGACAACGTCCGCCCTCAAAAATAAAACCTAGGAAGGAGACGGTGGAGGTATTAAACTCACACTTCTCCGCCTTAACGAACAACTGATTCTCCAGCAGCCGCTGAAGAACCATGCAGACGTGAGCCGTGTGCTTACAGGGGTCGCGATAAAAGATAAGGATATCGTTGAGGTAGACGAAAACAAAATTGCCAATAAAGTCGCGCAGGACGTCGTTGACGAGCGCCTGAAAAACCGCGGGGGCATTGGTCAACCCAAAAGGCATAACTAAATATTCAAAATGACCCAAAGGAGTGCAAAAAGCTGTTTTCCACTCGTCGCCCTCCTTATTACGCACGAGGTGGTAAGCGTTTCTTAAGTCGAGTTTAGTGAAGCAAGAAGCCGACTGTAATTGTTCCTGCAGCGAGTCAATGAGAGGGAGCAGATACTTATTTTTAACAGTTATGTTGTTTAATCCGCAGTAATCAATACATGGCCTGAGAGTTTTATCCTTTTTAGAAATGAAAAAAAAAACCTGCTCCCAAAGGGGAGGTCGAGGGTCTAATAATACCCGAGGCAAGGGATTCATTAATATAATTGGACATAGACTCCCTTTCGGGACCAGAAAGATTATAAAGTCTACTTGACGGCAAGGGGGCACCAGGTAATAAGTCAATCGAGCAGTCATAGGGATGATGAGGAGGAAGAGACAAGGCGCGTTGCTTGCTAAAGACTGTCGCTAGGTCACGGTATTCAGCAGGAACAGAGGAGAGGTCGATATCCTCTAGAGGAGGCGTGTCCCGAGGGAACTCTTTAATGGCGGAGCAAAGACAGTTACTGAGACACTTGTCGCTCCATTTGCCAACGCAGCCGCGCTCCCAATTAATAACAGGGTTATGGTTTCGAAGCCAGGGTAAACCTAAAATTATTTGGGGCGTACGAGAGTCAAACACAAAGAAATCGGTCATCTCATGATGATTTCCTGAGATGATGACATGCAAATCGGTAGTTTTAAGATTTATACGGGCCAATGCATTTCCGGTTAAGCCGCCGACAGAAATCGGGGGAATCTCACGAGTAGGCAAGAAATGTTCTCTAACTAAATCAGCACTAATCAGGTTTTGTTCAGCACCCGAGTCGATGAGGGCTGAAAACGAAAAGCGATGGTCAGGAGTCTGAATGACCATGGGAAGCAACAGTTTAAAAGGGGAGGTTAACGGAGAAGTTCCCACCAGTAACTCCCGCTTTACTGGTGGAAGCTCTCGTTTTCCCCGAAACGGACAGTGGGGCAGAAAATGACTGGGGTTACCACAATAAATGCAGAGACGAGCGGATACACGCCGCTGTCTCTCTGCAGGAGTCAGCTGTGCGTGCCCCACCTGCATAGGCTCGGGAGAGCAATCCCGTGGAGGAAAAGAAGATGATTGGTTGAGACCAGGAAGCATGGAGGACTGGGAGTTGTAGTTCAAGGGAGACTGCTTGGGTGAAACGGACTCGTGGCGAGGGGTCGTGAACCCGGAAGTGGGAGGATTCTGGGAAGCGTAGTACAAAGGTGCATACTAGGGCTCACCTGGAGAAGTCGGAAACCCGGAAGCCAGGGGTCGATGGGAATTGTAGTTTGCCTCTCTCCTCCTTTCCCGGAAACGGTCATCGATGGAGATGGCAAGGTCTATTAACTTGTCGAAAGTCTCGGGCTCGTCTCGCGTGGCCATCTTGTCTTTGAGAAAATCAGATAAGGAGTTTAAGAAAATACCTTGGAGGGCAGGCTCGTCCCACCCTGTTTGGGCAGCAAGGATCCGGAACTCCAGGGCGAACTCCGAAGCGTTACGACGGCCCTGTCGTAAATTCAACAAATGCTTGGCGGCGTTCGACGTCTGCAGGGGACGATCAAAAATCCTACGAAACTCATGCAGAAATAGTTCATAGGTTGCCGAGGGATTTTCATGGCTCAGGAGAAATGAGTGAGCCCACCGGAGAGCGTTACCTTTGAGCTGACTTACGAAAAAGGTGATCTTGGCCGCGTCCGAGGAAAACTGAGAGGGAGCCGCCTCGAGGGCAAGTCTACACTGCAGCAAGAAGCTGCACATTGGTCGGGGTCTCCGGTGAAGAACTCAGAAGGTTTAATTAACATTTGTTGAACTGGAGGAATGGAGCCAGGAGCCACGGGGGCTGGCGGAACGACTGGAGCTGAGGAGGCAGAAGCTTGCAGTTGATATTTAATGGAATAAATCATACCTCCGAGCTCCTGAAGGTTGGACTGGACTGTGGTTTGGTGAGTCAGTACTTGTCGTAAAACTCTTTCCAACCCGTCGATCCGTTTCTACTGGGAACCGGGGGTTGTCTGCTCGCTCTTGGTCTCATTCTGGGTCTTTTGTGGCTGGAGCATTTCTGTTACGATTACGCGGGTAACCCAGATGGTATGAGACCCAGAACGAGGCAGACACAGAGGAAGTACAAAAAGAACAGTGTTTATTATTTACAGTGAATATCCACACGCTGGTTCTCAGCAACTCCTGGAAAGAGGGACGACAGGTTAATGTTGGTCCAGAGGGGAAGACCTGAGTGGTTTGTTTTGAAGGAGGTTCTTTTGTCCTTACAGTCCAAACCCGAGGGAGGGGAGCTGGTCCTTCAGTCCAAGGAGTGAACAGCAGAGGGGAATCCAACGAGGGTCCAAGGGAACGAGGAAGGCTGGCAACTGGAGGCAAAAATGGCACGAGGAATACCTGACAGACTGAGGGATCCAGATCAGGTCACGAGGAGATCCAAAAACACGAGGAATCAGGAAAATGGAAAAGAGAACACAGGTGAACAAATTCTTTTCACCTAGACATATCTAGCTCAACAGTACTATACCATGAGAGGTGATATGCTCCAGCCATGAGTCACACTGGACTGCAGCCTTTTGTAGATGGAGAGGCTCATCAGGCTGATGGCTGCCAGGTGTTGTTAATCAGCGCAAGGCAGGCTGCAGGCAGTGGGACCCTTACAGTACCCCCCCAAGAATCGCCTCAAGGCGACCTGAGGCGCTTCTCAGGGTGGTCTCTGAAGAACCTGGAGATGAGGCTGGGGTTGAAGATAAAGGACCTGGGGATCCATGACCTCTCCTCAGGACCGTACCCCTCCCAATCGACCAGGTACTGGAAACCCCTACCCCTGCGTCGCACATCCAGGATGGATCTGATGGTGAATGCAGGGTGGTTGTCGATCAGGCG
>NC_056515.1:6985454-6988706 GCF_014905685.2 Nematolebias whitei
TGATGGTGAATGCAGGGTGGTTGTCGATCAGGCGGGGTGGCGGGGGGAGGTCAGAAGGGGGGCACAAGGGACTGAGGGAGACGGGCTTGACCTGGGAGACGTGGAAGTTCGGGTGAATCCTCATGGCCCTGGGGAGTTGGAGACGGACCGCAGAGGGGTTAATGATGCGGGTAATGGGGAAGGGGCCAATGAAGCGGGGGGCCAGTTTACGGGGGGTGTCCCACAGTTTGATGTCCCTGGTGGACAACCAAACCTGCTGGCCGACCTGGTAGGCGGGTGTCGCTGAACGGTGATGGTCCGCGAACCGTTTAGCCTGGGCTGCGGTCCTAAGGAGGGCCACCTTGGCCTGGTGCCAGATGTGACGACACCACCGAAAGTGGTGCTGCACGGACGGAACCGAGCAGTCGGACTCAGAACCGGGGAAAAGAGGAGGAAGGTACCCAAAGGAGGCTTATACTATACCATGAGAGGTGATATGCTCCAGCCATGATTCACACTGGGCTGCAGCCTTTTGTAGATGGAGAGGCTCATTAGGCTGATGGCCGCCAGGTGTTGTTAATCAGCGGCCATCAGCAAGGAAGGCTGCAGGCAGTGGGACCCTTACAAGGTCATCTGGACGGTTTATTATTATTATTTTTTGTGCTGAGATGTTTCACCCTCCATCAGAAGGGCTTAATCAGTCTGAGGAACCACCAAACAAAACTGCTTCTCTCCCAAAGTGGAAAAAAATACAGTTATGTTGGTGATAAGATGGCCTCTGGGGCACGCTCTCTCCTCCTGCGCCTGCCCTCTCTCTCGTCGACCGTCATGTCATACTGTTTCAAAACACCAAAGTCCATGCTCAATAATCCAGGTATAAAATCCAACAATATTCAGTCAGATCATCTGGACAGTTTCATTTTTTGTGACTGGAATTTTGTGAACACTGATGATAAATTAGAAATTCAGGTTTCAGGTGATTTTTAAATTTGACCTTTAGTGGTTCATTCCAGTCAATAATGACTGGTGAATTCAGAAGAGTCTATATCTCAAGCTGACGATTTCAAGTATCTGAGTTTCTTGTTCAAAAGTGATGGAAGGATGGACTGGAAGATGGATCAGGGTCTTTTAGGTGCTGCTCTTGTCTGTTGTCATGAAGAAGGGTCTGAGCTGAAAGACAAAGTCTTTGATTGACACATCTGTACATTCCAACACTCACCTTTGTTCATTACAAATCAGACATGATCAAAATATTAAAATCTTAGATGCAAGAAGATGAAATGAGCTTCCTCCAAAGACTGGCCAGACTGAGTCTTATAAATAAGGAGATGAGCTCCATAGTCTGTAAAGCTTAGAGTACAGCATCTGCTCCTCCTCATCGAAAGCAGTAAACTGAGGTGAATCATGTACCTGATTAAGAAGTGTTTCTCTGGAGGATTTCTGGGCATGTTCCACTGGGAGGAGAACCCAGGGTAGACCAGATTCCCCTTGGTCTAAGAACACCTTGTGATCCCCCAGGAGAAGCTGAGGAGGGTCAGTATGGAGAGAGTGGTCTGTTTTTTTTTTCTTCTGGGACTGTTACAACCATGATCTGATGGACAGATCTTTTCATGAGAATGTTGATTCAGGTGACTGAAGACCAGTATTCATAAAAATAAATAAATAAATAAATGAAAAAGTACCATTTCCACTCATCCATACATCCATCCATACATCCATCTATCCATCCATTATTTCCCACTTATTCTGAAGTCGGGTCATGGGGGCAGCAGCTTGAGCAGACAAGTCCAGACATCTCTTTCCACAGCCACCTCTTCCAGTTCTTCTGGGAGGACTCCAAGTCATTCCCTGGCTAACTGAGAGACGTAGTCTCTCCAGCATGCCCTGGGTCTTCCCCGGGGTCTCCTCCCAGTTGGACAATGTACGTACCATTTGTTTTTTCCATAAAAAAGACCAACTACTAGAATTACAGCCAGGGAGGAGCTGATTACCCACAGCTGTCTCCACTCTACTGATGAGAAGGTTCCAGTACTTAAGGCCTTTGGGATCATCTAGACTCTGCTAGAACATTGTCTCATTTATGATACTGTGTCTGGTCAACCAACTCCGAACCTACAAGAAAATAAATATCAAGTAAGCCACAACAGATCTACTCTGTGGACTAACTATAGTCACTGTCCTGTTTTTAGCATACGCACCTTATACCTTTTCCCGCAGCTGGCCAAAGTGATTCTGTCCCATCACTTCTTGTAAATAAATATCACTTGCGTCTTATGTGTTGGTCTCTTGAGTCTCAGTCAAAACTCTTGGTGTTAATTATATTAAAACCTTCCTGATACCAAATGCCACCTCAGTCATTTGAGACTACTTTTAAGAAATGTAAAATGTAGAAAGCCTTCTCCTCAAATGATAGGGGTGGCAATTTCACACACACACACACACACACACGCACACACACACACACACACACACACACACACACACACACCCACACACACACACACACAATTTATGTGTGTGTGGGGGGATGTGTGTGTGTGTTTATGCATACATTTGTCCCTCACTACTTCTTCACAGTTCGACTTTCACGGACTCGCTCTGCCACGGTTTGTGAATGTACAGTACATAATATTGTAGAACAAAAAAAATTGTACAGGTCACATGATTGTCAACTTTAATATTACTCGTGATTGAGACAGTATTGGATACAGTACTGTAAAATAAAAGTTAAGGAAAAAATGAAATACTTCGGACAGGCTCCTAGCTGGCCGACGCGGACCTCCGAGTGGGGACGTGCTAGTAAGTAAAATTTATTAGCTACTTTAAGAATCTTGTTAAAATTAGTAGTTATAAGAGTTAACAATATTGGTTGTGGGCTTTATCGCTGCAGCTTACATTTGCAGAAACTAACTGAGTCAGACCAGAACAGTCAGATCAGAACCAAGAGCCACTCCTGTTCTGCAGAGCTGGTAAGTAAAATTTAGTAGCTACATATATATATATCCTGATGCATGCTCAATAATCCAGGTAGAAAAATCTAAAAAAGTTAAATCTGATCCTCTGGACATTCAAAAAAAAACAATGGGTTTTGGTTGTCAGCAGCAAAACTGGTTGATCCACACTGAGACGGTGCTATTTAAGAGACTGAGCTGAATACAGCTCCTCAGACTGAGGAAGTCTCTCGGATGAGAGACGAAACGTTTCTACATTTTTTTGTTGCTTTGTTTTTTTTTTCTTTTTGAATGTCCAGAGGACCAGATTTAACTTTTTTAG
>NC_056515.1:6988806-7011557 GCF_014905685.2 Nematolebias whitei
TATATATATATGAAAAGAGTGCCAGATAGGGTGATGTGTCTGAAGGTAGAAGAAGATTTGATACTAAATGTTGTCAATGGTTATGTTCCACAGGTTGGATGTGACAAAGAGGAGAACTATTAATTTTTGAAGAATATTGATGAAACAATAAGAGTATTCCCAGGGAAGAGAGTGGTGATTGGAACAAACCTGAATGGACATGTTGGTGAAGAAAACAGTGGGGATGAGGAAGTGATGGGAATGTTTGATGCCAATGAAATAAACCAGGAAGGACATATGGTAGTGAATTTTGCCAAGAGAGTTGAAATGGCTGTAGTGAACACTTATTTCCAAGAGGAAGAAACATAGAGTGACCCATATGAGTGGAGGCAGGAGTTCACAAGTACTTTACATTCTGTGTAGAAAAGGAACCTGATGGAAATTGGGGACTGTAAGGTTGTGGCAGGGGAGAGTTTGGCCAGACAATATTGGATTGTTGTGTGCAGAATGATTTTTGATCAGGATATGTCTTGTTAAATGGATATAGGATGTGTCATATTTAAAATGTTAACAAAACCACTTTTCTCCAGCTGTATAATATCACTAAGATTAGAAACGTCTTGTCCAAAAATTATGTGGAAAAACAGGTCCATGCATTCATCCCGTCTGGGCTGGACAATTTCAATTGTTTACTATCTGGGTGTCCACAAACTTCTTTAAAAAGTATTCAGCTTATCCAAAATGCTGCTGTCGGAGTTGTAATGAGTTGATAGGAGATATCATATTTTTCCAGTTTCAGCTTCTCTCCATTGGTTCCCTACCAAATTCAGAATATTATTCAAAATCTTACTTCTGACCTACAAAGCACTCAACAACTTAGCTCCATCTTATATTACAGATCTTGTTGTTCCATATTTTACTAACAGAGCACTTAGCTCTCAGACTGCAGGTTTACTTGTGGTTCCTAGAGTTTCTAAAAACAGAATGGGAGGCAGAGCTTTCAGTTAACAGGCTCTTCTCTTGTGGAACCAACTTCCAGTTTCTATCCGTGAAGCTGACACATTGTCCAGTTTTTAGTTTAAGCTTAAAACTTTATTTTTTTAATATATACTTTAGTTAGGGTTAGCTTGGGTTTCCTGAACTATCCCTTAGTTATGCTGCTATAGGCTTAGACTGCTGGAGGACAAACAGACCACATTTCTTTACTCTGCTATTGTCTTTACTTACTCTGCTCAATCTGTTTTGTATTTGTATTTTTTCTGTCCTTGACATGTGTTTATGTCTTTCTTGCAGTAGGAGGTATACATGCACCTATATCTGGACCTACCATTCTATGTTCATTTGCCTCTCCTTTCTGTCCTCTCAAACCAATCTGGTTGACGCAGATGAACACTTGTCCTGAGCCTGGTTCTGCTGGAGGTTTCTTCCTTTTAAAAAGGGAGTTTTTCTTTCCACTGTTGCCACTGTGCTTGCTCAGGATGGGAGACTGCGACAAAATGAAAATTAACGTGTCTGCTGGCTTCCTTAGATAGAGAACTTGACTGATTGGCTTTTCAATGTACAGTATGTGAATGTTTCTGCACAGTGCCCTGAAACAAATTTGTTGTGAACTGGCACTATATGATTAAACTGAATTGAATTTAATGACTATTGTTACGAAGAAGAGATAATAGCAAAATTAGAGCTGAAAACCAAATGGTGGAAGATCAGGAAAAAATCATGTTGTGATGAGTTCAGATAGGAACTGTTAAAGGTTCTGGGTGGTAAGAAAGAACTTCTAGATGACTGGGCTACAACAGCAAATGCAATTAGAAAGACAGTTAGGAAGGTACTAGGTGTGCCATCTGGACAGAGAAAATATGAAAAGGAAACCTGGTGGTGGAATAGTAAAGTGCAGGAAGCTATTCAAAAAAAGAGGTTAGCCAAGTGGATATATGCCAGTGAGATGACTGCAAGGAGACAGGAATATAAGGAGATGACAAAAGGGAAGGCAGTAGGACCTGATATCATACCAGTGGATGTTTGGAAATGTCTTGGAGAGATGGCTGTGAGGTTTGTGACTTAAATATTTAATGGCATATTTGAGGGTGAGAAAAATGCCTGAGAATTGAGTGTGCTTATGCCCATTTTTAAAAACAATGGTGATGTAAAGAGTTGTAACAACTACAGGGGAATTAAGCTGATGAGTCACACAATGAAGATCTGGGAGAAAGTGGTGGAAGCAAAACTTAGATGAGAGGTGACTTTTTGTGAGCAGCATTATGCTTTCATACCAAGAAAGTGCACCACAGATGTCATCATTGCTTTGAGGATACTGATGGATGCAATTAGAGAGGACATGGCAGTAGTTGGAGTGAGGACAGATGATGCAGAGGACAGAAAGAGATGCAGGAGAATTATGCATCTGACAAGATAAAAGCCAAAAAAGGGAAAATGTTATTTGCCATCTTGGATTTTGACATGGCAACCCAATTTTTGATAGTGGCCTTTGTTACACCTGAATACAGCCACACACCAAAATGGAAGTTGGCATGTTGCTTATTTTTCAAGTTATCTAGCTCACAACACAATCTGCCATATTTGACAGCAGCTATCTTGGAGTTTGATGTGGCAACCCAATTTCTGAAAAATACCTTTTCTAGGAAGTAGATGTCGCACCTACTTTTCAAGTTATCATTCTCACAACACTGAGAGACGGATGGAGCTTTTTTTTCAAATTCCCCCTCTTCACTTGCAACTTGAGACAAAAATGACACAGGTGGCTTTTTATAGAGTAACAAAGAACCTCATAATCACATATTTAAATATTTTTAAATCACTTCTGGAGGAGACTTCTAATGAATGGTAAATGGTAAATGGACTGTACTTACAGGTCCTTCTAAAAAAAAATTAGCATATTGTGATAAAGGTCATTATTTTCCATAATGTAATGATAAAAATGAAACTTTCATATATTTCTGATTCATTGCACACCAACTGAAATATCTCAGGTCTTTAATTGTTTTAATACTGATGATTATGGCATACAGCTCATGAAAACCCAAAATGCATGTCCCAAAAAATTAGCATATTCCATCCCACCAATGAAAGACAAGTGTTTTAATACAAAAAATGCCAACCTTCAAATAATCATGTTCAGTTATGCACTCAATACTTGGTCGGGAATCCTTTTGCATGAATGACTGCTTCAATGCGGCGTGGCATGGAGGCAATCAGCCTGTGGCACTGCTGAGGTGTTATGGAGGCCCAGGATGCTTCGATAGCGGCCTTAAGCTCATCCAGAGTGTTGGGTCTTGCATCTCTCAACTTTCTCTTCACAATATCCCACAGGTTCTCTATGGGGTTCAGGTCAGGAGAGTTGACAGGCCATTTGAGCACAGTAATACCATGGTCAGTAAATCATTTACCAGTGGTTTTGGCACTGTGAGCAGGTGCCAGGTCGTGCTGAAAAATGAAATCTTCATCTCCATAAAGCTTTTCAGCAAATGGAAGCATGGTGTGCTCCAAAATCTCCTGATAGCTAGCTGCATTGACCCTGCGCTTGATAAAACACAGTGGACCAACACCAGCAGCTGACATGACACCCCAGTGACTATGGAAACTTGACAATGGACCTCAAGCAATGTGAATTCTGTATCTCCTCTCTTCCTCCAGACTCTGGGACCTTGATTTTCAAAGGAAATGCAAAATTTACTGTAATCAGAGAACATAACTTTGGACCACTCAGCAGCAGTCCCAGGCAAGATGCTTCTGACGCAGTCTCTTTTTCAAAAGTGGCTTGACCTGGGGAATGTGGCACCCGTAGCCCCTTTCCTGCACACGCCTGTGCACAGTGGCTCTGGATGTTTCTACTCCAGACTCAGTCCACTGCTTCCGCAGGTCCCCCAAGGTCTGGAATTGGCCCTTCTCTACAATCCTCCTCAGGGTCCGGTCACCTCTTCTCGTTGTGCAGCATTTTCTGCCACACTTTTCCTTTCCCACAGACTTCCCACTGAGGTGCCTTGATACAGCACTCTGGGAACAGCCTATTTTTTCAGCAATTTCTTTCTGTGTCTGACCCTCTTGCTTGAGGGTGTCAATGATGGCCTTCTGGACAGCAGTCAGGTCGGCAGTCTTACCCATGATTGCGGTTTTGAGTAATGAACAAGGCTGGGAGTTTTTAAAAGCCTCAGGAATCTTTTGCAGGTGTTTAGAGTTATGTCGTTGATTCAGATGGTTAGGTTAATAGATTGTTTAGAGAACCTTTTCATGATATGCTAATTTTTTGGGACAGGCATTTTGAGTTTTCATGAGCTGTATGCCATAATCATCAGTATTAAAACAATTAAAGACCTGAGATATTTCAGTTGGTGTGCAATGAATCTGAAATATATAAATGTTTCATTTTTATCATTACATTATGGAAAATAATTACCTTTATCACAATATGCTAATTTTTTTAGAAGGACCTGTATATAGCGCCTTTTTATCTTATTTCAAGATACTCAAAGCACTTTACACTACAATCGGTGCCCTCATTTTCCCATTCATACAGCACTCTAAATCTCTACAAAGCTAATGAAGACAGAGCATTTTCTCTTCTTCTGTCTATTGGCATTATCGCAAAAACAATTACATAAATAGCATAAAGAACTTTATCTGGCATACCTAGGTATCATCAAATATGTTCATTTAGAAACTTGGTCCTTTCTGAGTTCATCCAATCGCTTCACCAGCTGCTGTGGAGGAGTCTTGCCAGCTTTATTTCACTTGACACCTTTAGTCTTGACAATAGCAGCAAAAACAGAATTAGATGGAACCAGATCAATACCTGTTGGCAGTTTGCCTCTTTGCCGCAGCGCTGCACAGCACTCAGCCCTTCCACCCAAATCACAATCTCTTTAACCTGCAATGGAAGTGTCAAATACATAAACACCCTGCACTGCTCATTCTCATCTTTCTGAGCATCATAATGGCGTTACTTGTTTCCATCACAGACACTCTGTTATGGTTTTTCTCACCCTCTCCTCCTCACTTATTGAAAATGCAAATTGGGAGTGACAGAGCAATTGTGTTTTCCATCACTGAGAAACAGAATGAGGCAGTGTGGTCATCAGAGACAACTCAGTGTTAGTGATTTAACTCTTTTTGTTGCTCGGGCTGCATCTTTGTGTGTGTCATCTATATATTTCAAAGCTTCCTGCAGATTTTATTGCACCTCAATCTGTATTATGTTATACTACACTCCCAAAGCATGTAATACTTGCATGCCCTGATGTATGCAGACCAATCTGCACTGACCACTGACTAAAATGAGCGTCACATCTTACACTTAGGTGATCGGTCTCATCTCCATGCATTCATGGGAAAAAGCATTTGTGTGGATTCTGACGCGGTTTTCATGCATCTGTGTGTGATGCATTCAGAGTGTTTTTGAGTTAGATTCGATTCAATACCCACCTCCACAACATCCACATACTATCAAATGCGGGCCCTTATCGCTACCCCTCCCCCGCACCTGTGCTACCAGGAGCACCAAGACAGAGAGCAGAGTGGAGCAGAGCCCCATGCAATGACAGTGACATCCATCGCATGCAATGAATAATCAATGAACACCATCTGGTGCAAACAACAGGGGCGCATGGCTCCAATCGTTTACTTTAGGATAGATGTTTCTGTTCATACCTCCACACTGCTTTTTACAATCTCTCACCTGTTCCCTCACAGATTTACTCAGCAGCTTTTTGTCTTTTTATCACCAATTCTTCACCACGAACACCCACAACCTGGCCTGTACCCCACCTGCTGCCTCGCCAACCCACACCGCCATTCCTCTCTGTGCCCCTTTAATGGCCTTTCTGACTGCAGTCATTGTATCCCTCATTTTAATTCAGCAGTAATCTTCCCAGGCAGCTAATAAATTAACCCAGTGCCCTTTAAAGGACATTTGCCTTTATGATTTACAGTAAGTGAAGAGCTTACGATAGCCAGCCTAAAGTGGTGTAAAACCACTTGTATTATATAAGCTAAAGAACACCTAGTTCATGAAAACAGTTTCTTAAAAAGTAGTGACTCATCTTTGTATCCTCCCAGTTAAACTTTTTCCACAATTTTTTTCATTTCTTCAACAGTAAATACATTTCTGCATGACAAGCCTTCAGTGAGGACATAGCTTTTACATACAGCAACTCTTTTGGATAAGTTATTTTTTAAATGTTTATTAAAGATTTAGATCAGTTCATCCCTCAGACAAATCACATCTTTGCAGTTTTTGTTGCTTCACACCAATTTTGCAAAAATATGTCTGCTGCAACTCTTATTGTATTCACCTTGGTCAGCTTCATAATGGCAATTGTTTGTCTCATATCCTTCTTGGCAGCCGCCCCAACACTGATGGTTTAATCTACTTTAGTACACTTTTGAAATGAAGTTAAGCAGATTTGGATCTGTGTTACAAAAAGCTGCAATTCTGGATGTTTTCTGAATAGCCACAAATCTCAAGACAGCAGACATTTAAAAATGCAGTTATTTTCAAACTGGGCGTCGAGCTTCTAAAATATTGTAACAATTTTACGTTTGCCTAAAAACACAAGCAGGGCAGGTGGAGACACTTGCGTATGATGGTGTTTACAATATGATTTAAAACAAAATGAGTGCACTCTCGGTTATGGTTCAAGTTTATCGTTTTTATGTCAGCTGTTGCTGTAAAACACACAGAAGAACTCAAAGCTTTGACAGTGATGGATCTCAGCCAATAAATAGTTCATTAAATTTTTTAAGCCATCTGGTGTGTTTTGTTTTGGCCTGTGTAGGATGATTTTTCACTCTGACCAACGATGTTCACTCTGCTTCTTATCTGACACCCCCCTCTTCACTTATCTGGGTATTTTAATGTCTTGTTCTCACTGTTACTCTTGTCTGTTACAGCTATTCTCTTCTTATTGTTCTAGTCTTGATCATAAAAAAGATGAAATCACACACATAAACACAAAAAAAAATACTGAACATTTAAATATATTTGCCCTAAAAACATTTGTTTTCATTTATTTGCATTTATTTTAAACATGTTCTATTTTTACATCGATATAATCTATAATATATATTATAATTTAGTTCAATTCAGTTTATTTATATAGTGCCAAATCACAACAAAGTTGTCTCAGGACACTTTACAGGAACATTCACATACATAGAAAAGCCAATTAGTAAAGTTTTCGATCTAAGGAAGCCAGCAGACAAGTTGAATCTTGGCTTCAACACAGTCTACCGTCCTGAGCAAGCACAACGGCAACAGCGGAAAGGAAGAACTCCCTTTTAACAGGAAGAAACCTCAATCAGAACCAGGCTCAGGACAAGGGGCCATCTGCTTTGACCGGCTGGTTTGAGAGGACATAAATGAGAGACAAACACACACAGAATGGTAGGTACAGATATAGATCCAGGTGTATCTGAACGACAAAAAAAAAAACATGTTAGGATAGAAAAAAACAATTACAAATACAAAACAGGTTGAGCATAGTAAGTAAAGACAGTGGTAGAGTGAAGAAATGTGGTCATTTTGTCCTCCAGCAGTCTAAGCCTATAGCAGCATAACTAAGGGATAGCTCAGGAAACCCAAGCCAACCTTAACTAGAGGATGTATTAAAAAGAAAAGTCTTAAGCCCAGACTTAAAACTGGGCAATGTGTCAGCCTGATGGACAGAAACCGGAAGTTGGTTCCACAAGAGAAGAGCCTGAAAACTGAAAGATCTGCTTCTCATTCTGCTTTTGGAAACTCTAGGAACCACAAGTAAACCTGCAGCCTGAGAGCTAAGTGCTCTGTTAGGAAAATATGGAACAATAATATCTGCAACATAAGATGGAGCTAGGTTGTTGAGAGCTTTGTAGGTTAGAAGTAGGATTTTGAATTCTGTTCTGAATTTGACAGGGAGCCAATGGGGAGTAGCTAAAACTGGAGAGATGTGATCTCTCCCAGTAGCTCCAGTTAAGACTCTGGCAGCATTAAGACCAGCCATAATGCTCAGCTTGTGAAAGTAAATCTGTTGGGCACCACTTTGACACTCAGACAATAATTCTGTGTCACAATGCTGGACAGGACAAGGGAGAGAAAAAAAAGACTCTGGCAGCAGCATTATGGATCAACTGAAGACGTTTTAAAGAAGTATTTGGATACCCAGATAATAAACCATTGAAATAGTCTAGTCTAGACGTGAAAAATGCGTGGACCAGTTTTTCTGCATCATTTTTAGATAAGATGTTTCTAATTTTAGTGATATTACACTATCCTGATGCATGCTCAATAATCCAGGTAGAAAAATAAAAAAAAGTTAAATCTGGTTCTCTGGACATTCAAAAAACAAAACAAAGCAAAACAACAACAACAACAAAATAAATAAATAAAATGTAGAAACGTTTCATCTTTCACCCGAAAGACTTCCTCAGTCTGACGTGCTGTATTCAGCTCAATCTTATAAGGGGCTGTTTACACGGCACGTATTTTGAGTGCATCCGCAGGTTTCTCTCTGCAGTTCTGCTGATCATTTACACGACACCAGTGACCCCCCTCTTTGAATCCGGAGGTTTTTCAACCCACCTTCCAGAATGGAGGTTTTTCGCTGACCCCCCCGCTGATAATGTAAACATATCCCGCTGAGGCTTTGTGTTAAACCACATGCGCACACACACGCGCGGACAGACGCTATATTTCTATCAACATGGCGGCGGATACACTGCTTTCAGAACTACGACTAATGGAATATATTTTTTATCTCGTAGTTAATCTACATCGGATTCTAGGTACTGTGACCAACATCTGTGTTGGAAGAAACACAGTCAGATCCCGTTCTAATATCGTTGTTTATTGAACGAGGCACGCACACACTTTGCGCTGCACTATAACACACTAAGTGTGCTAAATAATAACAGTTTAATAATAATAAACAATATTTATGTTAGTGTGAGAGATATAATGAAGCTCTGAGCTAAATGAAGCTTTCTGGACATGTAATTCAAACTTAAAATGATGCTAAACATATAAGTTGAAAATGAAGACATCAGGTTTAATTTTTATTTATTTATTCAACACCACAAACTGTATGTCACAAAAACACTGATAATTAACCCGAACACACTATTAAAACAAGTTTACTGTAAACTACATTAATGAACAAGTGAACTCTTGTTTTCATTCGGTATGGATGTCCCATGTTGTTCATCTGGCTCGTTCAGGCTGTCACTCCTTTGATTAATGCATCTTAAAACATTGAATGGATTGAATAAAATAAATGAGGGCAATTTTAAATAAATAGTTCATCCAACAGCTCTCTTCGACGTCCTACTGCACTGCACCTGGGCCGAGCCTCGTTCAGAATCAGTCCGCCTGGTGGGAGACAGCTCCTTCTTCTTTCAGGAAAAAATAAAAACTCAGTTGTTTTGTAACCAAAGTAAACAAAAAACAACATTATTAAGAACGTTGATTTACCTGTTGTAAAACAGCTACTGATTATCACGGACTAAAGTCCGACATCGTCGACTCGGTTCTGGTCCACTCAGCGACCGGTGTGGAGCTGTTAGACGAAGCAGTCCTGCTTGGCGTCAAATCTGTCGACTCTTATCCACAACCCAGCTTTTACTTGTTGGTAAATTGTTGTTAGCTGAGCTTTTTAACTCACAGAAAAGGCGCGTGCCGCATGTGCATTCGGTGAAGATACAAAATTCACAGCACCATCTAATGACCTGGCATGGTAACTACAGCGGAATCGGGAGGGCGGGGGGGGGGGGGGGGGGGGGGGGGGGGGGGGGGGATCCTCCAGATGCATTTAAACCCAAAATCCGTCCGTGTCAACGCAGATCTTTGGAGTACAAGTTAGGAGTCATCAGGACTCTGTACAACAGAGCAGACAGCGTCCCCACTAACTCAGGAGCCGGGCAGAAGGAGAAATCCCACACAAGACAGTCACTAGAGCAATGTGGATATCCTAACTGGGCCTTCCTGAAAGCAGAGAAGAAACCCAAACAGGACTCCAATCAGCCAACAGGTGAAAAAGAGGAACCCAGACCCAGACCAGTGGTCATTCCGTATGTTACGGGAGTATCAGAGAAACTTAGACGTTTATTTTCTAAACACAACGTCCCATTGGCTTTTAAACACCAAAATACATTACGGCAAAGATTGGTTCATCCCAAAGATCCAGTCCCCTGGCACAAACAAAGTGTGTATGCTGTTCAATGTCAAGAGGGCTGTGATCAGTCTTACATTGGGGAAACTAAACAGCCACTGGCCAAAAGGATGGCCCAGCACAGAAGAGCAACACCATCATGCCAGCACTCTGCAGGCTACACTCATCTACAGGACAGCGGTCAGTTTTTCAGGGATGAAGATGTTCACATCCAGGATAGAGAGGAACGATGGTTTGAGAGAGGAGTAAAGGAGGCCATCTTTGTGAAAAGAAATTGTCTATCATTAAACAGGGGTGGAGGCCTACGTGTTCAATTGTCCCCTCTTACAATGATGTTATTGCTAGTATCACTCAACCTCCTGTGAATAGTAAACAGCCATCAGTGTGCTAATGATCCATTGTTAGGCCGATGGTCCTTCTTGATCATGTGAGCAGCTGGTTTTGGTTGTCAGCAGCAAAACTGGTTGATCCACTCTGAGAAGGTGCTACTTAAGAGACTGAGCTGAATACAGCACCTCAGACTGAGGAAGTCTTTCGGATGAAAGACAAAACATTTCTACATTTTTTTGTTTTTGTTTTGCTTTGTTTTGTTTTTTGAATGTCCAGAGGACCAGATTTAACTTTTTTAGATACATTATTTTACATTATTAGTGTTTAGTATATATCTTAGATCCTTGTATACTGTTGTTTTTATGCTTGATATTTTTGCTATTTTGGGTGTAACTGGGACTTTGAGTTCACAATTTAGTTTCACCTCATGTATCACATGTGATGCAAATGACAAAGAACCTTAAACCTTCTTCAGAGGTCACCACAACGAACTAAGTTGCACAAAGACTTGACAATTGTTTTTACGCTGGATGCTCTTTCTGACGCAACCACAGACCACCGAGCTACCACAGCCCTCTGTGTGGAGCAGAGAGCTGCCATCTATCTGTCTGTACTGCTGTTAGTTAATGAGTCAGTGAGATCGTTAAACTGTTTGTCCTAGCTTGGTGTGGCCTCTGAACTCTAAGAATTGTAGGACTCTGAGTCAGGACATTGTATAGATCCTGGTAAGTGTCAAATTTGTCAATCTGGAAGGACAATGTAGTGTCATACATGTGAGCTCTTTGCAGCTCTAGTGGATGTGCAGGTGTAACTGACACTTCCTCGGTGGGAGGTGTGTTCTTAGTTACCTGATGGTTGTCTTTGGGTGGGGAGATGGTTGACCTTCCAGAAGTGTCCAGTGCCAAGCACTGTGAGTACAGTTCTGGTGCAGCAAAGAAGGGCAGGGGTTGACGCACCTGGGCTCAAACTTTGAGATTCTTAAAATCGATCAAAGACTGAAATCACGTCAACAAATCTTGTCCCACCAATAGTGGAATTGTTTCCAAGTCAGACACATAAACTGGATGGGTAAGTGTCATGTTACCAATCTTAAACTGTTCCTAAGTCACAAAGGATACAGTTGTGTTGTGAGAAGCATAAGGGGTAATACCAAAGGAGGCAAGGCTGAAGAACTAAGTTCTTCTTAACGTGTTTTGCTGCTGACTACAGTTTCTTGAACAGAGTGGCTGACATCAGAGTGACATCTGCCATGGTGTCAAGGAGTGTCATGAGTGAGGACTTGTTCCAACGTTAATGGAAAGTAAAACTTTACTGCGGTTCCACGTTCAGTAAGGTAAATGGGCTGTACTTGTATAGCGCCTTTCTATTTTATCGCGATACTCAAAGCGCTGTACACTACAAACTGTACCTCATTTACCCATTCATACAGCACTCTACCAGATCTCTACAAAGCTAATTGAGCAAATCATTCTAAAGAGACTAATCAGAGCTTTATCATGTTAAAGACGGGAGCTGGCCACGGACCACCGGATCCGGAAAACCCCTCCAGCCCACGTCTTTACCCCTGGCTCGAAACTTCCTCAGAAGTGGCAACTATACTAATCAATAAATCAAGGAAACATCAATTAAGTTTTATCAAATTATGTTAGAAAAGGCAGTAAAAGATTACAATTCACAGCGCTGGACTCTACAGTCTGTGATATGACAGACCCGGAAGAAGAGACTCAATGTCCCGTGTCATTACTAATTTATAAGGTCCTAGACTCCACCTTTCGCAGAAGGGGAGCTCAGCCTATCAGTGTATGAGGGGGCATGGCTAAGTGTGGTCTTATGTGGACTGATGTGTTAGGAAATATGAAACGGTGCTTCAAAGCCTTTCTAGGTGATGTGGCAAGCAGATTAAACTATTCCTTGACTGATATTGAAATCCCTGGGAGACTCTCTTTAGAATTGCTGGCCCAGTTTAACCCAATCAGAACCGGGTCATAATTTCATTATAATCCCATCTCTGAGCAGATCAAAACCATAGGACCAGTCTAAATAAGAAATATCGTAACAATCACATTCATACATTGATGGGACACACATCAGAGGCAGTGAGGGGTTCTGTGTCTTGCCCAGGGACACTTTGGCATGTGACTGCTGTTGGTTTCAAACCCCCAACTCTCGCATTGGAGGACGACTGCTCTAACCACTCAGCCACAGCTGCCCTCCAATTCACACAAAAAATAGTGATTTGGAGGTTACTCTGGGAATTCAGAGTAGTTGTTCTTGACATAGAGGTCCCCAGGGTCCATTTGAACTTCTGAGATTGCATTCAGGGTGTGTGAATAGTCAGTCTGTTGTTCTGGAGGAGGAATAATATCAGAAATAGAGTTACGATCTGCGGTGGCAGGTTGAAGTTCTAAATCTGCAGCTTGTTGGTCCAACGGTTGGTTGGCCAGAGAGGTCGCTGACAGAAGGTCAGCCCTTTTGGTGTCATTGTCTTGGTGTGTTCCATGAAGAAAATGTTTAATTATCTCAAGTTCTTTAGGAGTCAAATTGGTAGACTTGCCCTTTTTGGTCTTTGGTGATCCTTTGTACTTTTCAGAACGTTTCTGACGTACTGAAAGTGGTTCTCTTTCAGGTTGGGAGTGACAATCCTGAAAGGTGTGGGTTTGAATAGGAGTGTTTACCCCCATGATGATGTTTCCAAGAACTTTGGTATTTACTGCGACCTTTCCTAAAGTAAGGTATCTTAGGCTGGAAATATGATGGATTCTTGTCAGCTTTGGGAAAGAGGGGTGCATCATTTGCTCTGGTTGAGTCAGTATCCACTCTCGCCCTGTTAAAATCCAAAGTTGAGGGTACTGTGTTCACAGCAAAAAAAAAATCTTGGGTTCCGCTGGCCTAAATTGGTTCAGCTTTTGAAAAGCCCTACATGCTAACTCTCTTAGCTATAGGATGGTGACGGTTTTTGGGTTGGTATAAATGCCAAGTATCTGATAATTGACTCATGGAGATTTTGGACGAAGAGCGTTTTAAAGTTAAGTTGTTCTTCCATTTTGGGGTAATTCTGTGAGTCAAAGTAAGCGTTGAACAACCAGTGGTAGTAAGCATGTGGGTGTTCATCTCTTCCTTGTTTGATTGTCAGAGCAACTATTAATCCTGATGAAGAAGCAAAGTCAGAAAACTCTCTCTATAGCTTGGCGCAAGAAAGAAAAATCAGATCTGATGTGTGTTTATCGTCTGTCGGTCGATAAACCTTTTGATTTCTCTGTTAGAAGTGATTTTGATGAGGTAAATTTTGTTCTCGACGGTTGCATGTGGGAACCGTCTGAGGTAATATTCCACATCGTCAAGGTATGATTTTACATCAGTACCTGTGTGAGGGTCAAATTTTTGAATGTGTTTAGCAATCATGTTCAGATCTTTGTTTGTTAGTTCAGACTGAGTCTGGGTCATCATTGGTGGTGAGGAGGGGTTCAGTCTGACCACTCCAAGTGTGTTTGGAAAGTAACGTCTGTTTACCTCAGTGGAGGACTCGAAAGTCCAGGGATACTCACCATTTTGTTTCTGATCATCAGATCTGGATAATTGATTCTGTGAAATAAGATTACTTACTGGAGGTGGTGTGTTTAGGCCTTCATTATAAGATCTGACATTAATGCCAGGAGGAGGTCGTAAGCTCAAGTTGGGTAGATTCTTTGCTTCAGACAGTTGGTCCTGTAAAAATTTAGCCGAGAAACATAGTCCCTCCAGCATGTCCTGGGTCTCCCTCTGGGCCTCCTCCCGGTTGGACATGTCCGGAACACCTCACCAGGGAGGCGTCCAGGAGGCATCCTAAACAGATGCCCGAGCCACCTCAACTGGCTCCTCTCGACGTGGAGAAGCAGCGGCTCTACTCTGAGTCTCTCCTAGATGATCGAGCTTCTATCTTCTATCTCTAAGGGAGAGCCCAGACACCCTGCAGAGAAAACTCATTTTGGCCGCTTGTATCCGAGATCTCGTTCTTTTAGTTACAACCCAAAGCTCATGACCATAGATGAGGGTGGGAACGTAGATCGATCAGTAAATTGAGAGCTTTGCCTTTTGACTCAGCTCTCTCTTCACCACGACAGACCTAAACAGAGCCCGCTTCACTGCAGACACTGCACCTTTCCGCCTATCGATCTCAAGCTCCATTTTTCCCTCAACCGTGAACAAGACCCCAAGATATTTGAACTCCTCCACTTGGGGCAGGACCTCCTCTCTGACCCAGAGAGGGCACTCTACCCTTTTTCCGGCTCAAGACCATGGCCTCGGATTTGGAGGAACTGATCCTCATCCCGGCCGCGTCGCACTCGGCTGCAAACCGCTCCAGCGAAAGCTGTAGATCATGATCTGATGAAGCCAATAGGACCATATCATCTGCAAAAAGCAGAGACACAATCCTAAGGCCACCAAAACAGATCCCCTCAACACCTTGGCTCTAACTAGAAATTCTGTCCATAAAAGTTATGAACAGAATCTGTGACAAAGGGCAACCTTGGCGGAGTCCAACTCTCACCGGGAACAAGCCCGACTTACTGCCGGCAATGCGGACCAGGCTCTGACACTGGTCATACAAGGATCTAACAGCCCATATCAAAGGGCCCGGTAGCCCATACTCCCAGAGTACTCCCCACAGAGTTCTCTGTGGGAAACACCTTCTCCAAATCCACAAAGCACATGTAGACTGGATGGGCAAACTCCCAAGCACCCTCCAGGACCCTGCTGAGAGTGTAGAGCTAGTCCAGTGTTTCACGACCAGGATGAAAACCGTACTGCTCCTCCTGAATCCGAGGTTTGACTATCTGATGGACCCTCCTCTCCAGAACCCCCAAATAGACCTTACCAGGGAGGCTTAAGAGCATGATCCCCCCAATAGTTGGAACACACTCTATAGTCCCCCTTTTTGAATATGGGGACTACCACCCCGATCTGCCAATCCAGGGGAACTTCCCCGTATGTCCATACAATATTGCAGAGTTGCGTAAGTCAACAAAACCCTTCAACATCCAGAGCCTTAAGGAAGTACGGGCGAATCTCATCCACCCCTGGGGCCCTGCCACCAAGGAGCTTTTTAACCACCTCAGTGACCTCAGCACCAGAGATTGGAGGGCCCGACCCAGAATCCCCAGGTTCCGCTTCCTCACTGGAAGATGTGCCAGTGGGATTGAGGAGGTCTTCAAAGTATTCCGCCCACCGACCGACAACATCCCGAGTTGAGGTCAGTAGCGTACCACTCCCACTATAAACAGTGTTGGTGGCATACCGCTTTCCCCCCCTGAGATGCCGGATGGTAGACCAGAATTGCCACGAAATCATATGGAAGTCATTCTCCATGTCCTCTCCAAACTCCTCCCATGCCCGAGTTTTTGCCTCAGTGACCACCCGAGCTGCATGTCGCTTGGACTGCCGGTACCCATCAGCTGCTTCCGGGGTCCCACAGGCCAAAAAGACCGGATAGGACTCCTTCTTCAGCCTGACAGCATCCCTCACCGATGGTGTCCACCACCGGGTTTGAGGGTTGCCGCCACGACATGCACCGACAACCTTGCGGCCGCAGCTCTGGTAAGCCGCCTCGACAATAGAGGCACAGAACATGGCCCACTCGGACTCAATGTCCCCTACTTCCTCCGGAACATGTTTACAGTTCTCCCAGAGGTGGGAGTTAAAACGCCGTCTCACAGGAGACTCTTCCAGACATTCCCAGCAAACCCTCACAACACGTTTGGATCTGCCAGGTATGACTGGCATCCTCCCCCACCTTCGGAGCCAACTCACCACCAGGTAGTGATCAGTGGACAGCTCAGCCCCTCTCTTCACCCGAGTGTCCATGACATGTGACTACAGATCAGATGAGACGATGACAAAGTCGATCATCAAACTACAGCCTAGGGTGTCCTGGTGCCAAGAGCACATATGGACACCCTTATGCTTGAACATGGTGTTTGTTATTGACAATCCATGACGAACACAGAAGTCCAACAACAGAACACCACAGGGGTTCAGATCAGGGGGACCGTTCCTCTCAACCACACCCCTCTAGGTCTCACTGTCATTGCCCACGTGAGCATTGAAGTCCCCCAGCAGAACAAGGGAGTCCCTAGGAGGTGCACTTTCTAGTACCCCTTCCAAGGACTCCAAAAAGGGTGGATAATTCAATTCAATTCAATTCAGTTTATTTATATAGCGCCAAATCAAAACAAAGTTGGCTCAGGGCACTTTACAGAAACATTCACATACATAAAAGCCAATAATCTGATAATCTGAACTGCCGTTTGGTGCATAAGCACAAACAACAGTCAGAACCCATCCCCCCACATGTAGGCAGAGGGAGGCCACCCTCTCATTCACCGGGGTGAACCCCAACACACAGGCACCAATATGGGGTGCAATAACTACGCCCACTACTGCTTGGCACCTCTCACCAGTGGAAGAGTGGAAGAGCCCGTCTCAAGAAAACTTGTTCCAGAGCCAGAGCCATGCATAGAGGTGAGTCCGACTATTTCTATCCGGAACCTCTCAACCTCACACACCAGCTCAGGCTCCTTCCCCACCAATGAGGTTACATTCCACTTCCAAATAGCCAGCTTCTATAGCCGAGGATCAGACCACCAGTGTCCCTGCCCTTGGCCACCACCCATCCCACATCACACCTGACCCCTTTGGCCCCTCTCACAGGTGGTGAGCCCATGGGAAGGGGGACCAACGTCTCCTCTTCGGGCTATGCCCGGCCGAGCTCCATGGGTAAAAGCCTGGCCACCAGGTGCTCGCCCGTGTGCCCCACCTCCAGGCCTGGCTCCAGAGTGGGGCTCTGGTGACCCACGTCCGAGCGAGGGAACATCAAGTCCATTTATTTTACTTATCATAGGGGTCTTTGGGCTGCACTTTGCCTGGTCCCTCACCTAGGACCTGTCTGCCTTGGGTGACCCTACTAGGGGCATAAAGCCCCTGACAGCATAGCTCCTAGGATCAATGGGACACTAAAACCCCTCTACCACGGTAAGGTGGCAGCCCAGGGAGGGGCTGGTTTAATAGTATAAATCATAATTATTTGATATATTCAAGTTTGTAAATATAAATAATGAACCTACTTCATACACCAAAATTGGTCATGGAGTTCCTCAGGGTTCAGTGCTTGGAACAATAATCTTTACTTTATATATGCTTTAATTAGGTAAAATTATTAAACAGCATGGGATAAATTTTCATTGTTATACAGATTTATTTTCTTCTTCTTCTTTCAGCTGTACCCTGTGTCTAATGCTAATCACTGCAGGTGTCTGTCATTTTCCTAATCAGTGTGTGTGTGTGTATATATTCAGTTCACTGGTGTCTTGTCTTTGTCTCGGGATTGTCCTTCTATGGTGTTGTGTTCAGCCTTCCATTCCGTCCATCCGATTAATCTGTGAGTAGCTGCCCTGTCAGCGTTTTGATTTTGTTTTGTTAAAATAAATACTTTTGAACTTTTCATCGAGCCTCCTGTCATCCTCTTGCATGCGGGTTCAAACACTCCTGACGGTCAAACATGACAGTGGTAGCTCGGTGGTCTGTGGTTGTGACAGGAAGGGCGTAAAAATAACTGCCAAGTCTATGTGTGACTTAGTTCGCTCTGGTGACCCCTAATGCAGGTGAGACACAAGGGAAAACACTGAGTGCTGGAAACATGAGGAAACAGACAGAACCAAAACCCCACAGTACCCCCCACTCAAGGGATGGCTCCAGACATCCCAATGACAAACTACATCCAACTTGGGTGGGAGGTGGGACAAACCAAGACAGAGAAACACATGGGACCAGAAGAACAAAAAACCGACAGGAAAACATGGGTAGCTAAGCACAAAAACAGGAACCCCAACCACAGTCAAGGTGGACGGTCAGGAGACCATCCACTGGCTCAGAGCAGGTAAAGTGGGCAGCCGGGAGGCTGTCCGATGGGCCAGAGCAGGTCAGGTGGGCGGCCGGTAGGCCGTCCGACGGGCCAGAGCAGGTCAGGGGGGCGGCCGTGAGGCCGTCCAACACGAGGCCAAAGTTCAGTTGGGCGGCCGGGAGGCCGTCCAGTATAGGACCAAAGTTCAGGTGGGCGGCCGAGAGGCCATCTAGTACAGGACCAACGTTCAAGTGGGCGGCGTGAGGGGCGTCCTCCAGGACCCCCGCGAGACAGGCGGCGTGAGGGGCATCCTCCAGGACCCCCGCGAGACAAGCAGCGTGAGGGCCCCCGCAAGACAGGCGGCGTGAGGGGCGTCCTCCAGGACCCCTGGGAGACAGGCGGGATGAGGAGCTTCCTCTAGGACCCTCCCAGAACCAGAAACCTGAGGGCGTCCTCCAGGACCCTCCTGGAACCTCCTGGAACCAGAAACCTGAGGGGTGTCCTCCAGGACCCTCCCAGAACCAGAAACCTGAGGAGTGTCCTCCAGGACCCCCTCAAGACAGGACACGTGAGGGGTGTTCTCTAGGATCCCCTCGAGACAGGAGATGTGAGGGGCGTCCTCCAGGACCCCCTCGAGACAGGAGACATGAGGGGCATCCTCCAGGATCCCCTCGAGACAGGAGACGTGAGGAGCATCCTTCAGGACCCCCTCGAGACAGGAGACGTGAGGGGCGTCCCCCAGGAACCCTTCGGGACAGGAGACGTGAAGGGCGTCCTCCAGGAACCCCTCAAGACAGGAGACGTGAGCCGAAGGTCGCAGGCTGGCCGGGATCCTCTTTAGCAGGACGAACAGGGGACGCAGGACCCTCGGGCTGAAGTGTGGACCCTTCGGCAGACGCAGGACCCTCGGGCTGAGGTGTGGACCTTTCAGCAGAAGCAGGATCTGGAGCAAGAGCGGAGTCCATTGGGACCCCCACGGCTGAGCAGGCAGGAGCGGAGTCTGCCTGGAACCCCACGGCTGAACAGACAAGAGCGGAGTCCGTTTGGACCCCCATGGCTGAGCAGACAGGAGCGGGGCTCAGAGGCGGGGCTGCAGCTGGAGAGCTAGGAACAGAGACCAGAGACTGGACTGCAGCTGGGGAACCAGGGACCAGAAACGGGACTACAGTTACAGGTGATAGAGCTGGAGCTGCAGTAGCAAGTGACGGAGCCAGGGCAGCAGTAGGAGGTGAGGTAGCCGGGGCTGCAGCTGTTGGTGGATTCAGAGCTGCGGCCACAGGCGATGGAGTCGGAGCTGCGGCAGCAGGTGACGGAGCCAGCGCTGAAGCAGCAGGAACCAGAGCTGCATCAGCAGGTGAACCAGGAACCAGAGCTGCAGCAGGTGGTGGAGGAGTCTGGGCTGCAGCAACAGGGGGTGGAGGCTGGGCTGCAGCTGGAGGAACGGGGACCAGAGACAGGACTGCAGCTGGGGAGCCAGGGATCGGGGCTGCAGCTGCAGGAGATGGGGTCCGGGCTGCTACAACAGTTGGCGAAGAAGGAGCTGCAGCAGGAGATGGAGGAGTGTCCGCCTGGACTGCCTTGCGGCTGGGCGGACCAAGATACATTGCCACCAGAGAAGCCTGCCACCGTTCCAGCTCCTCCAGTGAGGGAGGGCTGGACTGCTCCTCCGCCAAGTATGGCCATGGGTTCCTCTCCCCCAGCAAACCTCCCCCTCGCTACTCCAGCGAGCAAGAGCCGGACCGCTCCTCTCGTGGACACGGGTACCTTCCCCCCAGCGAACGCATCCGCCGTTCAACCGGCGACCGAGGGCTGGGCTTCCCCCTCGCCTGCGAAGCTCTCACCTCCATGCGCTGGATTAGGGGAGGACCAGCAGTTCGCCCCCCCCTCTCTCAGACGCTCGTGCGGAACAGCCAGGAGGAGAACGAGGAGGAGGTGGGCAGCGGACTGCAGCAGCGTGACAAGCAGATGAGGAGGAGTGAGACAGAGAGGATGAGGACCCGGGTTTAATGGCCAGGCGGGTACCCCAAAACGGATTCTTTTTTCTCTCCTCCTTTTCTCTGTCTCGTTGGGCGGTTTTATCTGCCTCACGGGACAAAAACTCAAACAAAGTTATCATCCTCCCGCTGGGTTCAGTATGGTCTCGGGATTCTGTCATGTGCGGCCGTCAAGAGTGTTTGAACCCACGTGCAGGAGGCTCGATGAAAAGGTCAAAAGTATTTAATTTAACAAAACAAAATCAACATGCTGACAGGGCAGCTACTCACAGATTAATCGGATGGATGGAAAAGAAGGCTGAACACAACACCATAGAAGGACAATCCCGAGACAAAGACAAGACACCAGTGAACTGAATATATACAAACACACTGATTAGGAAAATGACAGACACCAGCAGTGATTAACATTAGACACAGGTGAGACACAAGGGAAAACACTGAGTGCTGGAAACATGAGAAAACAGACAGAACCAAAACCCCACAACCACAGCCCTCTTTGTGGAGCAGAGAGCTGCTATCTAGGACACCCAGGGGAACAGACGTGGGGGTTAAGGGCCTTGCTCAAGGGACCAGTGTGGGGTCAATGAGAGTGGGGACAGGTGTTGGTGCTTCGCCTAACCCACCCACATTTTTGATGTTGTCTTTACTGGGGCTTGAATCGGCAATCTTCCGATCACAGGCCCACCTTCTCTAACCTCTGCTCCACCACTCCCCCATTGTTATACTGATGATATTCAGTTGTATTTATTCATGAAACCCAATGAATTCAGTAATTTACTTATATTACAATCATGTCTTAACAACATTAAAACCTGGATGACTCTTAATTTTCTGCTTTTAAACTCAGACAAGACATAGGTTGTGATTTAAAAAAAAAAATTAACTCCTAGCTTCTTATGAATAAATTTTGCAGTCTTTCACCTCCCCTGGATGGCATTAATTTGGCATTCAAAGTGAAAAGAAAACCCTGGTGTTATTTTTGATCAGGATATGTCTTTTCACCCCCTAGTGGGAGTGGTGGTGCAGAGGTTAGAGAAGGTGGGCCTGTGATCAGAAGCTCGTCGGTTCAAGCCCCGGTACTGACAACATCCAAAATGTGGGTGGGGTAGGTGAAGCACCCACACCTGCTCCCACCCTCATTCGTCCCACTCTGGGCCCTTGAGCAAGGCCCTTAACCCCCACCATTTGCTCCTCTGGGTGTCAATTCAATTCAATTTAGTTTATTTATATAGTGCCAAATCACAACAAAGTTGTCTTAGAGCACTTTACAGGAACATTCACATACATAAAAACCAATTAGTAAAGTTTTCTATATAAGGAATTCAACAGACAAGTTGAATCTTGGCTTTGTTGCACTCTCCCATCCTGAGCAAGCACAGTGGCAACAGTGGAAAGGAAAAACTAAAGGAAGAAACCTCCAGCAGAACCAGGCTCAGGACAAGAGGCTATCTGCTTTGACCGGCTGGTTTGAGATCGATAGCAGCGTCAGGCAGGGCATCCGGCATAAAATTAACTGCCAAGTCTTTGTGTGACGTAGTTCGCTGTGGCGACCCCTAATGCAAGGAGCAGCTGAAAGAAGAAAAAAAATATATATATATACATGTCTTTTAACCCCCACATTAAAAACGTTACCAGGACTGCTTTGCTGCCACCTGCGTAATAGCACTAAGATTAGAAACATCTTGTCCAAAAGTCATGCAGAAAAAATGTTTCATGCATTTATCAAGTCTAGGCTGGACTATTGCAATTTTTTGTTATCTGGGTTTTGAAAATCTTCTTTAAAATCTTCTTTTTCACCAACCACAACGGAACCGGAGGGAAGTCCATCTACGGCAACAAGTTTGCAGATGAGAACTTCAGCCTGACTCACACCGGCCCCGGCATCCTGTTCATGGCCAACGCCGGCCCCAACACCAACGGGTCCAGGGGCGGACTGGGACAATAATCCAGGCCGGGAATTTTGATACCATCCCAGGCCACCACCACCTGATTAACGCAAACCACCAAGACTGAGTTCAATTGAGCGCACTTTGAATGCATGTTGTTTGCACACGTCTAACTGAATACCTACATAAATCTTTCTTCTGTGGTGCAATAATCCGTCCTCAAATCACATAAACTGAAATTATGTTGCCCTATATTTTGCTATGCATAAGCCTTTTAAAATCACTAGGAATATGACAGTCAATCATAGTTTCATACAACAAATGAGAGATCGTGTTGTACTACAGATGTGTTGTTTATTCTCCATCAAATCAAACACATTTTAAACATTAAACACATTTTTACTCACTTTTGTAAAAAAAAATAAAGTTTAAATAAAATATTGTAATACAAGGATTTTAATATTCAGATAATTTATTGGAGTAATGAAGGGTATACACAAAATATCCTCAATAATCCAGGTAGAAA
>NC_056515.1:7011657-7015807 GCF_014905685.2 Nematolebias whitei
CATCAGTGTGCTAATGATCCATTGTTAGGCTGATGGTCCTTCTTGAGCATGTGATCAGCTGGTTTTGGTTGTCAGCAGCAAAACTGGTTGATCCACTCTGAGAAGGTGCTATTTAAGAGACTGAGCTGAGTACAGCACCTCAGACTGAGGAAGTCTCTTGGATGAGAGACGAAACGTTTCTACATTTTTTTGTTGTTTTGCTTTGTTTTGTTTTTTTGAATGTCCAGAGGACCAGATTTAACTTTTTTAGATTTTTCTACCTGGATTATTGAGCATGCATCAGGAGATCAGCTTTATCCTACCAGGTGTAGCTTCAAATGGCCGCCGTAGATACCAGATGAAGGAGACCTTCTGCTGAGATGATTTTGAGCAACGTCAAAGGTGGAGAACCATTTCACGTCCCCTGGCATCAAGAGTCGGGTCACTGGCTCCAAAGTGGTCAACCAAAGGTCTTTCTGGAGTTCTGGCCAGCTGTTGTTAACTCTGTTGATGGAAACTGCAGGTGCTGGAGCGCTGAAAATGGTTTATCAAACTTTGACAAAGTTGAAATTTTAATTTTCCTTCTTTGAAGTTTTTGTAGGTTGTTTGAGTCCTAAAAGCTTACTTCTTCTCATCTTTCATCGTCTTCGTCATTGCATCTTTCCTGTCCTCTCTCTCATTCATCTGAGGGTCTTCCTCTATTGCAAACTTTCAGCCACACATCTAACTTGAAAGGGGTGGCCGATTTGAACCAATCAGAATGGAAGGGCCAAGCTTTTGTCAACTAAATAAAGTATTATCTTAATCTGCTCTGTTAAAAAAGTAATCAAATAAAACATGTAAGACAATTCTATTAACTCCAAGTGAGATCAAAAACCAATAAAACACTTTGTTAACATTGTAAACAGAAAACAAGTTTGCAAACTTTTGGCTACATGTATTCTTGTCAGCTGTAAGATAAATAACAAGGCAAGTTATTAGTTATTCCCAGCAAACAATTATTTCATTACAGGAAAACATTATAACTTCCCCATAATGTGAATAAAAGTCTGTCAGTTTTATACATGCAGAAAAAAATCCATGGTTCTCACACTACACAGGACTCCGTTGAGCAAGGACATGCACTTTTCTTATCATCATGTGATGTTTGACAAGAGACAGGGTTGTTTGGTTCGATGTTGGTACAAGGTGATACCAGAATATCCTGGGTGATCTGTGTTAACTCAAACATCCATTTTTGGGTTCACAGAAAGAGCTGTCTGATATTATCAGATTGATTGGGTATTTGACTGTCTTTGCAAACCATAAAAGTCTCTTTTTAGACATTTCCCAGACTTAGGGATGCTGAAAAAAGGTTTAAACTGTTCCAGGGTCTGAAATAAGGGTGAAAAGTCTCAGTTGTTCAAGGGAGCGGAGTTTCTTTTTTTTTTTCTTTAAGGGACATCTTTACTGAAGGAACTTACTCAGTTCCAATTATCAGAAAAATAAGTGAATGCTATCAAATGACATTCAGGGATGCACATATATACCTACAGCATAGATGTGACACTTAAATTTTAAATGAAATTCAGTTCAATTTATTTATATAGTGCCAAGTCACAACAGAAGTTGTCTCAGGGCAATGTACAAAAACATTCACATACATAAAAAAAGCAATGAGTAAAAATGATCCATCTAAGGAAGCCAGCACATGACACTGAATTCACTTTGTTGTGGTCTCCCAACCTGAGCAAGCACTTTGGCAACTGTGGAAAGGAAAAACTCCCTTTTAACAGGAAGAAACCTCCAGTAGAACCAGGCTCAGGTAAACTGGCCATCTGCTTTGACTGGCTGGTTTGAGAGGACAGGAAGGAAAAACTAACAAACTTAGAATGGCAGGTCTGGGTGTAGTTTCTACTGGAAGAAAGACAAAAATGTCTGCAAGTTAAAGATAGAAACAATTACAAATACAAACAGGTTGAGTAGAACAAGTAAAGACAGCAGCAGAGTGAGGACATGTGGTCAGTTTGGCCTCCAGCGGTCTAAACCTATAGCAGCATAACTACGGGATAGCTCAGGAAATCCAAGCCAACCCTAACTATAGGATTTATCAAAAAGAAAAAAAGACATCTTAAAAGTAGACAATGTGTCAGTCTGACAGACAGAAACTGGAAATTGGTTCCACAAGAGAGGAGCCTGTAAACTAAAAGTGCTGCCTCCTATTCCACTTTTGGAAACTCTATGAACCACAAGTAAACCTGCAGTCTGAAAATGAAGTGCCCAAAGTATGGAACAATAAGGTCTGTAATATAAGCTGGAGCTTGGTTGTTGAGAGCTTTGTATGTTAGAAGTAAAAAATTGAATTCTATTCTGAATTTAACAGGGAGCCAATGGAGAGCTGTGGCTGAGTGGTTAGAGCAGTCGTCCTCCATTGGAAGAGTTGGGTGTTCGACTCCACCAGCAATCACATGCCGAAGTGTACCTGGGCAAGACATTGAACCCCGCATTGCCTCCCATTGGTGTCTGAATGTGATAAAGCATTGATTAAGATCTTTAGAATTATTTGTTCAGCTTTGTAGAGATCTAGTAGAATGCTGTATGAATGGGTAAATGAAAGCACAGATTGTAGTGTAAAGTACTTTAAGTGTCTTGATAAGATAGAAAGGTACTATATAAGTACAGTCCATAAAACTGGAGAGATATGATCTCTCCTACTAACTTTCACAAAAAATTTGGCAGCAGCATTTTGGATCAACTGAAGACATTTTAAAGAAGATTTTTTTTTTTTTCATTATCAAGGCATCTTTATTCTTTGATCCACTTTTAGATTTAACAAAAAAAAACAACAACAACAAAAATGTTGGGGCTTAGTGGAGAAACGTGAATGCAAAAGAAACTTGAAGGCGAAGTCACAAATGCAGCAACATGACTTCAGATACAAAGAGGGGTCGGCTGAATCTCCATTTATAGGAATGTGGTTTATGGAGAGGCAAAACCTAACAGGGTGCGCCTACACAAGAGCTGAGGGGGGTCTAAATGGTCTGGGGGGTTGGGTCCCGCTGTAGTTCAGAGCTGCCCGCAGTTGGCGATGAAGATCTTGCCTTTGGGTTTCCCTGACGAGGTGCCGTGGGCCTCCATCTTCCTCACCACGTCCAGCCCGTCCACCATGCTGCCCAACACCATGTGCTTCCCGTCGAGCCATGAGGTCTTCTGTGTACAGATGAAGAACTGGGACCCGTTCAGAGGCGGACTGGCCATCGGGAGCGCCGGGACAATTCCCGGTGGCCTGGTTGCCGAGGAACGGGACTAAAGGCTCGGTTCGGGTCGCACGGACTTTATTATTTTAAATAAACAATTCACTTTTGCCTGGGCTCAGGTCTCACGCTGCACTGCAGCGACGGAGAAAGCCTGGCACATCCCCCGGCCGGGCCGGCCCCCTCCCTTCCTTTTCTGTGTGTCACTCACAGAGCAGAGACACACACACACACATTGCGCCCGCCCCCCTCCCCGCCCTAGGACTCGCGCTCCCGACGGTGTTGGCGCGCGGTGCGTGCATCTCTGAGTTGTAGAATGGAGCAACAGAGACAGAAGAGACAGCCAAAGAAGAGGAAAGGTGGAGCAGAGAGAGAGAGGATAAAAAAGAGAAAAGCTCTGGCCGCGGATGCTGCTAAGTGCTATAAATTAATGTTTGTTCGTAATGGAGCAGGTAAGAGAAACACTTGTGTTGAAAAAATTGAACTCTGGCACAGTTTATCAGCACAGCTTAATATCCACATGCTAGCTTCACTTTGAGGGACCTAAGTGGGCCAAACTGACTTAATATAACAAATGTTTTTAAGTTTTTACAAAGAATATTGCAAATTTTATAATATGGGTTAGGATCTGAAAAAAGTTTAATGTTGAAATGTCTAGGAATTCAGATTTTTTTGTATCTAAAAAAGTTAAGTCAGGTCCTCTGGACAAATAAAAAAAAAAAACTTGTTGAAACTTTTGTCTTTAATCCAAAAAACTAAGTTCAGTCTGAGGAGTTGCAACAAGCTCAGTTTCAAATAGCCTCTTCTCATAGTGGATCAACCTGTTTGTTGTTAACATCCAGAACTAGCTGTTAACATAAGGAAGACCTGCAGCCTAACAACCCCTAACAATGGTTTCTTTTCACAAAGATGGCTTCCTTTACTCCTCTCTCAAACCA
>NC_056515.1:7015907-7021983 GCF_014905685.2 Nematolebias whitei
CCTGCTGTCATGGGATTGGCCAGTTTCAAACCAATCAGAAATGTGAGGCATCGTGTTACATGATGTAAACCGGAACAGAAATCAATCTGTGGGAGCCTCTTCAAAATAAAACAGGAAGTGTGTCAATTTCAAAGTAAAACAAGAAGTGGGAGTCAGATTCAACAAGGAACACAATCTTTATTTCACAACAATTCCCCCTTTCGACCTCATCTAAAGAGGTCGACATCAAGCGGAAGAATATGCTTCTCTGCGCCGGCGTGGTTGCATCTCAAAATCAGAAAGTTCATAACCTCTGCGCATTAGGAGCTGACGAGCTATTTCAGGGTCACGCTTCTCTAAAGTGGAAGTGATAAGACGTACTGACAGGGATCTCAGGCAGGGAATACAACAACATCCACATGTGATTAAAATAGCTGCAAATACTGCAATTGACATCAACATGGACACAATCATCTGCTTCCAGGGGCCAAACACTTTGAAGAGCCATTCATCAAGAGGATTATCTACACCAGAGTGGGATTTCATCTCGTTTGAGAGGGTGCGCAGGCCTTCTAGGGCCCTAGTGACCTTACCGTCAGGCGCCGTGTTATTTGGTATGAAACTGCAACATAACTCACCAAACATACTACACACTCCTTGTCGCTCAGCTAAAATCATGTCTAGAGCCATTCGATTTTGTACAGCCATCAGAGAAGTTGGAGCTAGTTGCTCCGCTAAGCCCTCAACAGCGTCTCTGGTAAGGTTGGACAGACGCATGACATTGTAATGTATGTAATTTATTCGGTCAACATTTTTATTTGGTGTAATTGGGAAATATGCTGAAACAACAGGTAAATTTTCAAAACCTGTCGCAATCTGATCTGCTAATTTGTGCTCATCAGGAACTCCCCGAGGGATTCCTATGGCATCAATATATGTAGTGGAGCCCACAGTGGGGTCAAAATTATGCATTGAACGTCTCTTCCTACACGCTGGTAAACCGGGAATGATGCAGAAATATTCAAAAGAGAAAATGAGTGACAACACGATGGATGACAAAACACCTATCCCTATCACCACGTGCTTTGGTGGCCACCGCATTTTGATCTTGTAAACAGAAACTGTACTCAATAAATGAAGATGTATCGCACAGCGACTTCCTCAGCAGACAGCCAGGCAAGCAGTTCCTTTAACATAAAATGAATACAAAATAACACTCTGTTAATATACTACTTATAATTGATTATAGATATTTCTTTTTAACATTACAAACTGAATATACTTATCACTTTCAAGCTGAGTAAATAAATGGATGCGCTCTAAATCAAAACTGCAATTAAAAGATAAGAGAAAAATGGTTAGTACACATGTCATACAATATTGTTACAATCACAAGTACTCAGGGCATACCCTGGGGTGCTCAGAGACCGTTCCTCCTATGTCTCTGAGTTTTCTTCGTGAAGTGTGAGACTCTAAGATGTCGTGTTTTTGTCGTTTCTAGGTGTCTGTACTAAATGTGGCTATTCCAACACCCGGTGACCCACTCAAACAAAGTCCTTCAGGGCCCGCACGCAACTACACCAGGCTGCTTTGGTCTACCTTGACATGAATGTCCAGTTTTACGACTTTAGATGGTTTCTGCCAGCTCTCTCGCTCTTCCTGGCTCTGAGGCAGGCGCACACTGGCTCCAGTGGTACCAAACGTCCCCCTTTCCTCTGAGGCGGACTGCGTGGGACGTTCTCTCTGTCACCTGATAGGGGCCCGTCCACCTGGGCTCCTGCCACTTCCTTTTAATGACCCTCAGCAAGACCCACTCCGCGGTGGGGAGACCAGGTTCCTCTGGTCTTTCTGTCAGGCTCTGTTTGTGGTGGACCTGCTGAGTAAAGTTAGACACTAATGCTTTTAACTCATCAAAGTATACTTTATGGTCCATCTTACGGTCCTCCTCACTGGTCAGTGAGCATACGGTTGGTCCAAGAAAGGGTCTACCTGTAGTTAACTCATAGGGAGAAAAGCCAGTTCCATTATTAACAGAAGTTCTCACTGTCATTAATACTATTGGTAATTCTTCCACCCAGTTTAATTTAGTCTGTGCACAGATTTTGCCCAATTTTTGTTTTATGTTCTGGTTCATCCTTTCGACCTTCCCTTGAGACTGGGGATGGTACACGGTTCCAAAAGCATGTTTTAGGCCTAACATTTTTTCCACAGCCTGCAGATCTGTGTTTTTAAAATGTGTGCCATTGTCTGATCTGATTTTTCCTGGGAAACCGTGTCTGGGGATATAATGGTTAATCAGAAACTTCACCACTGTTTTGCTGTCTTCTCTTCTTGCAGGTATGGCTTCTGGCCACCCTGTAAATGCGTCAACACACATCAATACATATCTGAACCCTTTAACAGGTTCCAACATATCTAGAATCTAGAATCACCTCCTGTCCCGGTCGGTACAGGAGAGGAAAAGAACCTCGTTCAGGTTTTACTGTAGGCCGAATGTTGTACTTTAAACAAACGTTACAGGTGTCAACATATGCTGTTACCATATCTTTTAGATGAGGGTGCCACCATTGTTGAAGATTCCTTAGCATTCGTCTGCATCTCACGTGTGCTAATCCATGTGCTTCCTGAAATACTGCCTGTTTTAAAGTCATAGGCAAGATCCACTTCTGATTCGGTCCTATCCATACTTTAACTCCCCTTTTTTCTGACCTCCTCTGTTAAACCATAATGTCTTTTCCTCTGGGGAGGCTGTAGTCTGAGCCTCTGCTACATTTTTCTCATCCCAATGATTCACTTTCTGACATTCCTCTTCCACTGTCACCATCTGGACTCTTGGCAAATAGCCAGCAGCTATCTTGGCTGCTCTGTCAGCTTGCCTGTTTCCTTCCGCTGTGTCTGATTGTGTAACATCATGACCTTTGCACTTCACAACCGCCACTTTTGCTGGCAACATCAAACTGTCAGCTAAATCCTTAATGAGTTCCTCATGTTTAATTGGTTTGTTACCTGCTGTTCGAAAACCTGCTCTTTTCCACTGTGGTAACTGAACATGAACTACACCATAAGCATACGCCGAGTCTGTGTACACTGTAACCTCTTTTCCTTTGCTCATTTTCAAAGCCTCAACGACTGCCTGAATTTCAGCTTTTTGAGCTGACTGATGACCTTCTAGCTGCCCTGAGCTCTGTACCTCGTACTCATCACCATTCTGCTGTACCACAGCAAATCCTGATCTCAAAGACCCATCCTCAAGCCTGAAGCAGCAACCATCTGTGTAGAGTATATTTGAATGTGGTATGAGTTCAGTCTGTAAATCAGGTCTAATGCGTTCCTCCACGTACACTTTTTGCACACAATCATGTGCCTGTGTTGTTTGCATACCATCTGCCATGTTTATGCCTTCATGCAGGAACAATAAATTCGGTTCTGATAGGATGTTGCTCATGCGTCTTTGCTTTAAGGATGTCATTGTAAAGAGCTCAGAATTAACATACGCTACTATGTTGTGTGTCGTTAGGATGTGTAGTGGGTGTCCCATGACGATGTGTGCTGTTTTTGAAACAATCCTTGCCAGACCTGCCGCTGCCTATGTACATGTTGGATGACGCTTCTCAGTACCATCCAACAGCACACTTGCGTACATCAACACCTGTCTACCACCCTCCTTTTTCTGAAACAGAACACCATTAACAGTGTTTTCTGCTTCAGAAACATCAAGAAAAAAAAACGGGGCGGAGTAGTCAGGCAGAGCCAAATCAGCTGCTCTGGACAAGAGTTGCTTCAGTTTAATAAACACATGTTCTGCATCTGTGTTCCACACAAGTGTTGCTTTCAGGTTTCTGTTACCTTGATCTTTTACCATCTGTCTGAGTGGAGTGGTGAGTTCACTATAATCAGGTATATAGTGTCTGCTTGTACCATCTGTTTTAAAATGAGTCAATGTGATTGATCATTATCAAAGCCACTGCAGTTTTTGATCACGACCCCCAAAGTGCCTAGATGACCATCACAGACCAAATGTGGGGTTGACACCTCCGTCAGGCTGCAGTTGATGTTAGTGACCCTGGACAGAGTGACCACCAGTTCTTCTTTCAGCCTTTCAGTCCCCAGACTCGTCACCGTCTGTCTGGAGACCAGTTCAGCTTTGTGCAGCAGTTCATATCTCAGCATACAGCAAGACTTGACTGGATATTCTCGCTGTGGACATACTCCAGGACCCCCTCTGGACAGTTAGTTCAGTTCGCTCTTGGACTGTTAGATCTTTGAAAAGTCACGTTACTTGGCTGAAAAGTTCTTTGTTGCTGTGTCAGTTGTGTTCGACTGACAACTTATTTGAACCGTCCCATTGGTCAGTTTCACAGACCCAACGTCAGCGCCCACCTGAACACATTTGTATCCGATCCGGCCCCCGGCACTCAAGAGTCCTGATCAAAACTCAGATGGATGCTGTATGCAGTTAAATGCTACCTTCTATGTTTTGTGGGCCTAATTAGACTAATCTTCCCACTCCAAAGTTCTGTCATCTCTAGCTGCAGAGAAGAAAAAAATAATTAAATCACGGTTTCATTACTGGTGCCACAAGGGGTTTTGTTTTAACTGGGATGAGTGACTCCTCCCTCAGCTGCGAGGGGGTGTCAGTGACCTCCCCCACCTGTAACATTCCATCTTTTATGTGATATATAGGGTACATTCCTGTGGGGGGATGTGCTGACTGATTGCTGCTTGAGTTATAAGGAGGGGGAGCTGAACTACCCACTTCCTCACTCTTTGTTTTAGGCTGCTCCACAAGTTGCTGTTTTCTCAACAAATGGGACGCACCCTGTGCCACAAAGACCAATTTCAACCACTCTTTTCTTTCATATTTAACCTCCCTCATTAACTTTCTGTATTTACCTTTCTGCAGGGCGTTTGCCTCTCTTTTTTGCTTGTCAAACTTATCCTCATCTCTCGAGCATTCTTTAATTTTATCCCACATTAAAGATATCACATCTTGTCCCTCTTGAGCATTATTTTCTATTTTTTGTAATTTTTGCACGAGAGCTTTTTTTAGCTTTTTATTATATTCCAACATCTCTAGTGCTTGTCTCACAATTCCAACTTGCTCCTTTACCGGTTTAAAACTTTCCTGCTCGCACTTTTGTAACATGACACGCTGCGCCTCTGTGTCCATTCTCTCAGGAAATTCAGACACACACCACACCTCTTTTTTTATTGTCACTGGAAAATTCTGGAACTTTTTTAGACTCTGGAACTTTTTTTTTTTTTCTACACATTCATACTGTGGTCTTATATTTGACAAAGACACAAACAACAAAATAAACAAACAAGATACTGACCACTTATTTCAACATTCACGCGAGTCACAGACGCCAGAAATATCACAATGGTCACCCTTGAAACTGTTGTTGTTGGGTTTTTTTTAAAACAAAATGTGTTGACTTCCCTTTTAATATCCTAGAAGACAGCAATTAGTTGTGAACCTGTGACTTCTTATACTTACCACAGATCATAAGTTATTTTATTCAACAAATCTAATTATTAGTGCTGATTTTATTTTAATCTATTCGGTGCGTGCGTCGTATTTAATTAATTACTATCCCACCCAGCCTCACGAACGCCCACCTACGGTCAATTGTGAGCGAACTTTAATTGATACTGTTTTAAAAGTTGACTGCCAATCCAACAAGTTTACAGTAAAACTTAGTCTAATGGAGTTACAGAGTTGAACAACGGAACCATTTTCCTAGAACTTTCACTCCTCCGGCCGAGAGCCCGTCGGCTCCTCGGTTGGCTGACTAATGCGCAGTTTATCCCTGAGGCTGGTTTTATTACTTTATCTTACTTTTATCTTATTTTTACAGTCAACGTAAACTTCTCTATTTAAAACTATTTATTTGGTAGTCACACACACTGAGCAAATTTGCCTATAGTAAGTCCAATTTACAGATTTTGTAATCAACAGGCTCTGCTTACCTTTTCTTTATGGCGCGCCGTAGATCAGTGTGAAGGACTCGGTAACTGTTTTTCAAATCTCGGTGGGACCTCCATTTTGTTGTGTTTTTTCTCTTATTTCTCCACCCGAGCTCTGCTTGTTACC
>NC_056515.1:7022083-7024619 GCF_014905685.2 Nematolebias whitei
TGAGCTGGGAGAGAGGTGCTGCAATACGGCTGTAGTCCTTGATGAAATGCCTATAGAAGTTGGCAAAACCTAGGAAACGTTGCAACTGCTTCCTGGTGTCTGGAACTGGCCACTCCACCACCGCCTTAGTCTTTTCCGGGTCAGTCCTATAATGCCCCTCCCCGAAGATAAACCCCAAAAATGAGACAGAGGTGGTGTGGAAATCACATTTTTCACTTTTCACAAAGAGTTGGTTTTCATAAAGTCTTTGAAGTACCATTCTGACTTGTGAAACATGGTCCTGCTTGTTCCTGGAGTAGATGAGAATGTCATCTAAATAAACAAATACGAAGTCCCCAATAAAATCTCTTAATACATCATTTATCAGTGCCTGAAAAACTGCGGGAGCATTGGTGAGACCAAATGGCATGACGAGATATTCAAAGTGTCCCATAGGTGTCTTAAAAGCTGTCTTCCATTCATCACCCTCTTTGATCCGGACGAGGTGGTAAGCGTTACGAAGGTCCAGTTTGGTAAAGATGGTAGCAGTCAGTAATTGTTCATGAATAGAACGATTAAAGGTAGCGGATATTTGTTTTTTATGGTTATGTGGTTGAGTCCTCGATAATAGATGCACGGGCGCAATGTCTTGTCCTTCTTGGTAACAAAAAAGAAACCTGCCCCCACTGGAGAGGTTGATGGACGGATAATTCCAGAATCAAGAGACTCCTCAATGTATGATTGCATGGTGCTACGTTCAGGGCCCGACAGATGGAATAAACGGCTAGTTGGTAGAGTAGCTCCTGGTAGAAGGTCAATGGAGCAGTCGTATGGACGATGAGGAGGTAGAGACAGGGCCTTGTGTTTATTAAATACCGAGGAAAGGTCGTGATATTCGACGGGGATGCTGGAGAGGTCAACGTCCTCTGAAGTAGGTATCTTTATCGAGGGGTTGGATATACCAGAGCGGAGACAGTGTCTTAGACACCTGTCGCTCCAACTTTCAATCCTACTAAGTTCCCAATTAAAGTGAGGATTGTGAGCCCGTAGCCAGGGGAATCCTAAAATTAATTGTGTGTTCGGGGAGTCAAATACAAAAAAACTAATCTCCTCATGATGATTTCCGGATGTAATTAAATGTAAATCAGTAGTCTTAAATTCAATTTGAGCTAGAGTCTCTCCAGTAACTCCAGCAATAGATACAGTGTCTATATCAATGACGGGGAGAGAAAATTTCTTGACTAAATCTTGGCTAATAAGGTTTTGTTCTGCACCTGAGTCAATTAGTGCAGATACAGGAAACCGGTTATTGTTTAATTGTATAATGGTGGATAACGTGAACCTGCGGAGGGGAGAAAACGAGGATGTGCCCACCAGTAACTCCCTCTTTACTGGTGGTTGTTTTCGTTTCCCTGAACCGAGCACGTGGCAACAAAGTGACCCTCTTTCCCACAGTAAAAACAAAGGTTGTAATCTTTGCGTCTCTGTCTCTTAGTAAATGTTAAATGTGTACTCCCAATTTGCATGGGTTCAGATTCCGGCATTGACAGTGAGAAACCAGTAGATGACACTAGAGGACTACGAGGGATGTGATTCTCAAATTTGGCTTTGGAGTGGTACGTCCTTGTTGATGACGTAGGAAACCCGGAAGTGGAAGCTCTCTGGGAGTTGTAGTCCCGTTCCCGGTGTCTTTCCCGGAAACGTTCATCCATAGCGATTGCAAGATTTATTAAAGCGTCAAAATTGGGTGGCTCGTCTCGTGCTGCAATCTGGTCTTTAATGTGATCGGATAATGAGTTTACAAAAGTACCTTGCAATGCCCTGTCGTTCCAATCAGTTTGGGCTGCGAGGATGCGGAACTCCAGGGCGTGCGTGGCAACCGGAAGTCGGCCCTGACGTAACCCCAACAAACGCTTCTCTGCGTTTGGTTGTTGTAGCGGCCGATCGAAAATCCTGCGGAACTCCTCTAAAAAAAAGCTGAACGTGACAGAGTCCACACTACGGTGGCGAAAGAAAGAGGTCGCCCACTGGAGAGCGTTACCTTTTAGTTGGCTGATGAGGTAAGAAATTTTGGTGGCGTCTGATGAGTAGAGTTGAGGAGCTCCTCCAAAAGCGAGCTTGCACTGGAGGAGGAAACCCTCACATTGAGCTGGATCTCCTGAAAAGAGTTCGGATGGTTTTACCAAAAGTTGTTGTGGAAAAACAGCATTATTCACAGTACCAATGTTAGCAGAACTGGTGTCTGCTGGAGGTGCAGAAGTTGTGGAGGAAGAAGTAGAGAGCCTCTGGTTCATTGTAAAAACCATACCTCCAAGTTCTTGAATATTTGATTGAGTCTTGAGCTGTTGACTTAGCACTTGTTTCAACATTTCCTCTAATTGTTCTATTCTCTCCGTCTGTGAAGAGGAGGCTTGTTCGCTCCTGGTCTCGTTCTGGGTTTTGTTTGGCTGGAGCATTCTGTTATGATTTAGGACAACCCAGTTCGTAACGAGACCCGGAACGACAAGAGACAAAGTAGTAAGAAGTGACAGTGTTTATTATTTACAGTGGTATTTAC
>NC_056515.1:7024719-7038080 GCF_014905685.2 Nematolebias whitei
CATCTTCTCGTGTGAACTTGATGTATTTATCCACAGAGTTGATGTGGTCAGTAAAATGTTGGACTTCCTGAGATTTAATTTTAACCCAGGTGTCGTCAACATACCTGAACCAATAACTTGGTGGTGTCCCTGAAAAGGACGTCAAGGCTCTCTTTTCTACCTCCTCCATGTACAGGTTGGCAACAATAGGAGAAACTGGAGACCCCATAGCACACCCATGTTTCTGCCTATAATATTGCTCCCCATATGTGAAGTAGGTTGACTGCTTATAATACTCCCACATTAAATGATGCTTAAACCTCACATTCTCATCTTTGAAATTGCAATTATTTACACAATATTAATATCAGCAATAGCATTTTTGGTCTTTGAAACTCCCATCCTATACAAAATATTTTTTCAATAAGCTCTTTTTTTATACTGTTTTTTTAAGCCGGCTTATATTTGTTCTTTGTTTGAGCACATCATTTAAATCATTCCATAGATCTACTCCACACACTGATATACAAAACCTCTTTTTGGTTGTTTTGATACATTGATTTTTTTTTATATTTACCTTCTCCTCTTAAATTATAACCCCCTCTCTGTCACAAAACATTTTTTGATTATTGTGTGGAATTTGACAGTTTCTTACTTTGAACATAAATTGTATAGTTTTGAATTTTACAAGGTCCCAGAATTTCAGTACATTTGATTTAAATAAAAATAATGGATTTGTATGTTCCCAATATCACACTTTATGTAATAGTCTGATTGCCTTTTTTTGTAATGTGAACAGCAACTGTAAGTTTGTTTTGTATGTATTACCTCAAACTTCCACACAATAACTCAGATATGGTGCAATAAGAGTATTCATCCATCCATCCATTATCTTTACCCGCTTATTCCATTTTGGGTCATGGGGGTCGCTGGTGCCCATGTCCAGCAATCACTGTGCGAGGGGCGGGGTACACCCTGGACGGGTCGCAAGTCCATCACAGGGCCACATAGAGACAAACGAGACAAACAACCATTCACACTTTCACTCACACCTAGGGACAATTTAGAGTTACCAATCAGCCTAACATGCATGTTTTTGGTCTGTGGGAGGAAACCGGAGCACCCGGAGAAAACCCACGCATGCACGGAGAGAACATGCAAACTCCACCCAGGAGGCCCCTGGACCGGGGTTTGAACCAAGGACCTACTCTCTGAGAGGCAGCAGCTCTACCAGTTGCGCCACCGTGCTGCCCGCAATGAGAGTATTATATAAAATAAACAAAGATTTGTAGTCCAGAACAAATCTTACTCTCCTCAAAACAGCCACATTTTTGGCAAGTTTAGATTTTACTTTGCAAATCTGTGGTTTCCAGCAAAATGTATCATCCAAAATAGCACCTAGAAATTTGATTTCATGGACTCTATAACTAAACACTGTCAATATTTATTTTGATTGTATTGTTTTTGTGTTTATTGTGGTTTCCAAATATCATGAATTTTGTTTTATCTAAATGTTGTGATAATTTATTGTTTTGAACCAATGTTTTAGTTTTTTTATTTCTGTTGTTACCACCTCAGAGAGTTGTTGTATATTTTCTCCAGTGCAGAAAATGCTAGTATAATCTGCAAATATAATGTATTTTAGCAGGTTTGATACTTTGAATATGCAATTTATATACAAATTAAATAATTTTGGGCCCAACACTGATCCCTGTGGAACTCCACAAGTGATGACAAGTCTGTCAAAATGTTATGCTTTTCAATAAAATGTTCCAACCTTTTACAGAACATCTAAAAAGGTTAAATCTGGTCCTCTGGACATTCAAAAAAACAAAACAAAGCAAAACAACAACAAAAATTGTAGAAACGTTTCGTCTTTCATCCGAGAGACTTCCTCAGTCGGTCCAGAGGACCAGATTTAACTTTTTTAGATTTTTCTACCTGGATTATTGAGCATGCATCAGGATACTTTTACAGAACACCTTTTCTAGTATTTTAGAAAACTGACAAAGCAGAGATACAGGCCTATAATTATTAAACGTATGCTTATTGCCAGATTTAAATAAAGGAATAACTTTTGCAATTTTCATTGTATTTGGAAATGATCCAGTTATGAATGACAAGTTACAGATGTAGGTCAGCGGGTCTGCAATATCATCAATTATTATTTTTTTAAATGTCATGCTAATTCCATTCCAATCCATTGACTTTTTATTATACATTTATTTACTGTTTCAATAATTTATTTTTTTATTCACTGGTTCCAAGTACATTGAAGATGCATTTATAATTTTCCAGTTTGCCGAACATGAAGGTTTAAGTCATTTATTTGTTCTGCTAATTTAGGCCCCGCATTTACAAAATATTCATTAAACCCATTCACTATCTCAGCCATTTCATTCACTGTTCTGTCATTATAAATGAAATGATCAGGGTGAGTCGTTTTAGAAGGATTGTTTCTTATCAAGCTATATAAAGTTTTCCATATTCCTTTAATGTTTTGTTTGTTATTTTCTAATGTTTCTGAATAGTATTCCTTCTTACATTTCCTCATAATAGTGGTTAGTTTGTTTTTATAAGTTTTATATTTTTGTTCTGCTTCAAAAGTTCTGTATTTTATAAATTGTTTATATAAATTATTATTTTTCTTACATGCATTTTGTAATCCTTTGGTAATCCATGGCTTATCTTTGTACTTATATCTGTCACTAAAAGGGATAGTTGGACAGTTTTTATCGTATAGTGCTTTAAATATTTTGAGAAATATCCTGATGCATGCTCAATAATCCAGGTAGAAAAATCCAAAAAAGTTCAATCTGGTCCTCTGGACATTCAAAAAAACAAAAGCAAAACAAAGCAAAAAAAAAAATCTAGAAACGTTTCGTCTCTCATCCAAGAGACTTCCTCAGTCTGAGGTGCTGTTTTCAGCTCAGTCTCTTAAATAGCACCTTCTTAGAGTGGATCAACCAGTTTGCTGTTGTTGTGGTTAGAATACCACGTCGTGTTCAAAACGGCTGAGGCGTCGCCCTTCGTATAAAAGATTTATTTGACACAACATGGGTTACAGATATTCAGAGACAAACAATTACATTAATAAGATATATGCATATAAATGGAGCATTAAGAACGAACCGTCGCCGTGTGCGCCTCCCGGAAATGCTCAGTGGGCGTGTGTCATTTCCGGCCTTTTATCCCCGTTTGAGAAGGCTAGCTTCCTGATTGGTTCAGCTTCTGTCGCTATGGTTACGACTTAGCCCGCCCCCTCAAGGACGTTAACGTCTATATTTCAGATAAGTTTTGGTTCACCGAAATCGGCTTTTGTTTAACGTTTAACTTGCTATTCTACTTTAGGGATACAAAAATGATTTGTGTCAAAATTGTTTATATTTAAGTAATTATTATCTACCTCATGGGTATGTTAATTAAATATCTGTTGGAGGCCTGGTGATTGTTTTTAAGGCAGAATCATCTTAGTTTCTGTGTCTGCGTTTAAACTGTTAACACTGTTTGTTTAATGTGATTATACCTTAGTGATAACACTGATTTGAAATAGTTGTTTATTTCTAGGAATAATTATATTATCTAACTTATGTTCGTGTTTTTATTTGGATCATGGTTATACTTTTAATTTGATTTTACTTAGTCAAACTATATTGTCTAAATTAAAGAGCTGTGTTCTAGCTTTATTTATGTTAATCAGTCTGCTCTCTAGCCTGATTTGATTGCTTGTAATTTATCAAATGTGAACTTGTAAAATTATCCTTAGCTACTATGAGATTATATTTAAAGGTCAACTAGTTAGAATTAGCAAACATTTTCTATAAACATAGTTCAACCTTGGAAGAAAGACACGCACACCCTTTATGTGACATGACATTTGAGTGCTTGATAGGAATTATAAAAATGTATAAAATATTAAATCCAACATTGTTCAGTGTCAGGAGGGCTGTGATCAGTCTTACATTGGGGAAACTAAACAGCCACTGGCCAAAAGGATGGCCCAGCACAGAAGATCAACATCATCAGGCCAGGATTCTGCGGTCTACACTCATCTCCAGGCCAGCGGTCACTCTTTCAAGGATGAAGATGTTCACATCCTGGACAGAGAAGAACGATGGTTTGAGAGAGGAGTAAAGGAGGCCATCTTTGTGAAAAGAAACCGTCCATCATTAAACAGGGGTGGAGGCCTCCGGGTTCAACTGTCCCCCTCTTACAATGCTGTGATTGCTAGTATCACTCAGCCCTCTGTGAGTAGTAAACAGCCATCAGTGTGCTAATGACCCATTGTTAGGCTGATGGTCCTCCTTGAGCATGTGATCAGCTGGTTTTGGTTGTCAGCAGCAAACTGGTTGATCCACTCTAAGAAGGTGCTATTTAAGAGACTGAGCTGAAAACAGCACCTCAGACTGAGGAAGTCTCTTGGATGAGAGACGAAACGTTTCTAGATTTATTTATTTTTTTGCTTTGTTTTGCTTTTGTTTTTTTGAATGTCCAGAGGACCAGATTGAACTTTTTTGGATATTTTGAGAAATGTCTCAAAAGCTTTATCAATATTGTTTTCTGCATACAAAACTTCCCAGTTCTGCAATTGTAAATCATTTCTTTATGCACTTATTGAGTCTTCTGACATTATTCTTTTATGTATATGAAGTGTTAGCACCCTTATTTACTTTTCTGCAGACCCCTTCAAGGATCGCAAACACTGGCAGATGATCACTAATATCATGTATAAGAAGTCCACTCCTCTGTTTACTTTCCATATAATTAGTAAATATGTTGTCAATCAGGGTTGAACTGTGCACTGCTATTCTACTTGGTTTCGTAATTAGTGAATATAAACCTAAACTGTGCATGGTATCAATAAACTCATATGTCCTTTTAACCGTGTTAGGATTTAATACATCTATGTTAAAATCTCTACAGATAAAAATGACCTTTTTGTAAATCTTAGCAAACATTGTTTCCATGTATTTTGTAAAGACTTCAGTGTCAGATGCTGTTTCTCTGTATACACAACTGACAATAATACTTTTCTGCTTTTCAAGCTGAATCTCAATGGTAATGCATTCCATTACATCATCAATTGACTCTGACATATTTACAACCTTATATTTGAGTTCATTATTTATGTACAAAGCCACACCTCCCCCTTTTTTATTTTTTTCTGTTTATATAATTGAACTCATAACCACTCAGAGGGAAATCTGCTCCCTTCTCAGAGTTGAGCCAGGTTTCTGATATTGCTATAACACTAAAGGACTTTGACTATACAGTCAAATAAAGGTCACAAAATTGCGCTAAAGCTTGTGTAGTTCTTCTGCTTCTGTGGTTCTGTTCCTCTTCACTTCCGGCGAGCTGATGGACGGCAGCTCCCTCCGGCTTCTCTGCAGTCTTTTATCATCAAACTGACCCGTTTTTTCCAACCTGACTAAAGTTGGTCCTCCTTCCAACCGAGTTCGGTGTTCAGTGACTCAGAGAGCCGGACGGGACCGTCCAAAAATATATTTTGGTCCAGGACCGGCCGCTCCCACCCCACCGGTCACTCTGAGCGCACCCTGCCAGCCAGGTGACCCCTCGAGCCGGGGAGTCGTCGCACGAAGGTCCGGCGTTTTTTCTCTCTCTCTCTGTACCTCAACGAACTCTTATCTGGACCTTTGTGGTTCTACATGGTTCCGACAAAAATCGCCGGGTGGTATTTTGCTGGTTTTCTGCTGAACTGGCCCTTGTGGTGTCTTCATAGATGTGGGGGAAGTGTACCTGTGACCCTCGAATTGGACCAGAACTGAATCGAGGTGGCTGTGGGGATTTCGTCTTCAACAGAGCCGGTCTCAGCTTCAGTGAGCAGTCCGTTACTTTCACTGAAGGACTGTCCACCTCCGTGGAATCGCTGTGTTCACCTGGAGGAGATGCTCCGGTGCTTTGAAGCGCCGCCGGACCGGAGCAGAACCGCTCCGCCGGACCGGAGCAGAACCGGGCCAGGGATATCTTCAGCCTCTTCATCTCTCGTGCTATGGAGCACCGGAGCCGGACTGGAGCAGAACAGCACCGCCGGACCGGAGCAGAACCAGGCCAGGGATATCTTCAGCCTCTTCGTCTCTCGTGCTGTGGAGCACCGGAGCCAGACTGGAGCAGAACAGCGCCGCCGGACTGGAGCAGAATCGGACCGGATCGGACCAGTGTCGACTTCAGCCTCTCCGGTCAGTCTCGTTTTTCACCGGGGGTGCCTCTCGTGCTGTCGGGTGCGGAGGTGTCGTGCAGAGAAGCAGGGGAGCAGCGCTGCGTGGTGCTCGAGAGAAGTTCGGAGTTTGTATCGGAGTTGCTGCAGGCCTCCATCCAAACTCACCTGGATAATAATTAATTTTATTCCGGATCACGCTGTTGGCCCCTGTTGACCTAAAATGAACTTGGATCATGCCTTTCACTTCAGGAGGATTTTCTGGCAGCTCGCTCTGCTATTTGCTGCGAATTATCTGTTTCTATTTCGGCCTGTTGATTTTGGACCCAGCTTCTGTTTCCCATGGGAGCATCCATCCATCCTCACTGGGGGGCCAGAGCCCCCCTCAGCCCAACTCAAACTGCAGTTGGGCCACCTCGTCAGGTTTGTTTGCCCATTTGAACTGTGATGTTTTATGGTCTGAAACTTTTCTGCATCATTCATATTATTGTCACTATTTTCAGTTCTCAGATTATCTGGAGTCACAGAATCTTGTTAATACACCTGAATATGTCCATCACTGCAACTTTCACTGTTTTTGGGTTCTGAATGATCACGTCTTCATTAATGTTTCTCATGGTTCGATTATGTGGGCTAATTGTCACACTGTTAACTCCTACAATTACACATCAGTCACAAAAAACTCAAGAAAATGTCTGATAATAATGTTGTTACTGCTCTCAGGGATTCAACCCAACCCTGGACCCCCCACTAATTACAGCACACCAAATGACTTTAAGAACGTGTCTGGGCTTCATTTTCTGCATGTAAATGCTCGTAGCCTTCTGAAAAATCTTGATGCTTTGAAAATTCTGATCAGTTCTTCTGGGGCAGATGTTATCTTCGTCTCCGACTCCTGGCTCAACAAATCTGCAATGAATAATGACCTGGCAATCAATGGATTTAACATCTACCGCTGTGATCGTCAAAAGGGGGGGGGGGGGGTCGCTGTTTACATCAGAGATTCTTTGGTTGCTAGTCTTGTGTCGTCTAAAACAATTCCAAAACAGTTTGAAGCCTTATCGGTAAACATCACCTTAAATGGAGGTCAGATCTTAACTGTAGTCTGTTGTTACCGCTCCCCCCCCCCCTCACCTGAGGCTCTGTCTACACTGATGGAATTCCTTGGTAATTTAAAATTCAAAGAGATCCTTTTGGCTGGAGACCTCAACATTGATTGGTGTAAATCGACCCCCCTCTGTGATAAATTCAAGGAATGCTGCCTGTCTCTCAATCTTACCCAATTGATCGACTCTCCCACTAGATTAAACAAAAACCATCATGAAAAATCCTCCATCTTAGACCTATTTCTAACTAATATGCCTTACAAATTCCCTGGTACAGGTGTATTCGCTGATATTTTGAGTGATCATTGTGTGACAGCTGCTTTGAGAGATATTAAACTTCCACCTTCTAAGCCCAGATTAATTCAAAAAAGGGATCTGAAATGTTTTTGTGAATAGTCATTCCGCTGGGATCTGTCTCACTTTGACTGGCATCATATTCTGTTAACTGATGACGTGAACTCCACTTGGAACTATTTTCATAACAGTTTCATTTTTTTCGTGAACAAACATGCTCCTTTTCGTCAGTTCAGAATAAAGGGACAAGACAGCCCCTGGTTTACTCCAGAGCTAGCTGACCTCCTGCACAGGAGAGACCATCTTTGGGCTGCAGCGAGAAAATCTGACTCAGACACTGATTGGTTGAGTTTTTGACAGATGAGGAATAAATGTACAACTGCTGTCAAAGCAGCAAAACACAACTATTTCTTATCTCAGACCTCCAAAAATCTAAATGACCCTAACAGATTCTGGAAAACCATCAAATCTCTCTCAGGCACCCCCCAATCCCATCACAACTTCTCGTTAACTCTGTTCCTTTGTCAAATAAGCACGAGATCCTGAACTGTTTCAACAAACATTTTGTTGCTTCTAGTTCTTTATTTGACACAGTTACTAACAGAAAATCAGCCACTTCCCCTAATAACCAAACTTCTACAAATCAAATCCCTCCTACAAGTCAATCCTCAGTTAATCACACCTTCTCTTTTTCTCCATTCTCAGTCAGTGAGGTTAATATACTGTTAAAAGATCTTGACCCTAAAAATCTGCAGGTCCAGATGAACTTCCACCTTATGTCTTAAGGCTGGCTGCTCATATCATCACAGTCCCTGTGACCCACATCTTTAATCTCTCCAGAAGACAAAACTCCATCCCAGGCACTTGGAAAACAGCCTTTGTTCTTCCTTTGCTGAAGGGAGGTGACCCCACCTCACTGAACAACTATTGACCAATCTCTAAACTCTGCATTTTAGCCAAGGTTCTAGAAAAACTGATAAACTCTCAAATCAAAAATTACCTGGACTCATTTAACATCTTACCTCCACATCAATCTGGTTTCAGGAAACAACACAGCACAACCACTGCTTCACTCAAGGTTCTTAATGATGTTGATGAAGCACTGGATGCTAAGGATTATTGTGCTACACTTTTCTTAGACCTGTCTAAAGCTTTTGACACTATGGATCATAACATCTTGTGTCATAAACTCTCAGAAATTGGTTTCTCAGAACACACCATTGGTTGGTTCTCTAACTATCTTTCAGACCGGAGGCAATGTGTTCAACATAATGGTACTTCCTCCAGTTATTTAACAGTCAACAATGGTGTACCACAAGGCTCAGTCTTAGGACCCACTCTCTTTACAATCTACATACATAATGTTAGTAAAAACATCCCTAATGCATCCATACATTTCTATGCTGATGACACAGTTGTTTATTGTCGAGCTAAAACTGTTGCTAAGGCTTTCCAGCTTTTCCATCCATCCATCCATTATCTTTACCCGTTTATTCCACTTTGGGTCACGGGGGTCGCTGGTGCCCTTGCCCAGCAATTACTGTGCGAGGGGCGGGGTACACCCTGGACGGGTCGCAAGTCCATCACAGGGACACATAGAGACAAACGAGACAAACAACCATTCACTCTCTCACTCACACCTAGGGACAATTTAGAGTTACCAATCAGCCTAACATGCATGTTTTTGGACTGTGGGAGGAAACCGGAGCACCCGGAGAAAAACCACGCATGCACGAAGAGAACGTGCAAACTCCACCCAGAAAGGCCCCTGGACCGGGGTTTGAACCAGGGACCTGCTCGCTGAGAGGCAGCAGCTCTACCAGTTGCGCCACCGTGCTGCCCCCGCTTTCCAGCTTTTGAATTCTGCATTCAACTACATCCAGACTGATTTGTTCCGCCTCAAACTTGTCCTAAATGCCGACAAAACCAAAGGGATGCTTTTTTCAAATAGGAAGTTGGTCCCAGCAGTTCTTCCACCGATTTTATCCTCAATGGTGTCCCCATTGAGTTTGTTGATTCCTATAAATATTTAGGTATCTTGGTCGACTCACATCTCTCTTTTAAGCTCCATGTGGAAAACTTCGTAAAGAAACTGAAAGTTAAACTGGGTTTCTTTTTCAGAAACAAATCCTGTCTAACCCTGAATGCTAGAAAACGCCTTGTATCTGTGACTTTCCTTCCCTCCATTGATTACGGTGACATTATTTACATGAACGCTCCTACAAGAACCCTACAGATGTTGGATGCTGTCTATCATGGTGCACTAAGATTCATAACTGGCTGTGATTATCGTACCCACCACTGCACCCTGTATTCACTGGTTGACTGGACATCATTAACTTCACGCAGACTCTCTCACTGGTACATTTTCATCTTTAAATCACTTCTTGGTCTGCTACCTTCTTACATCTCCTCCTACATGTCTCTGCGTGAGTGCAGCTACAGTGTGCGCTCTCAGGACATTATTACCTGCAGTGTTCCCTCAATGAGGACTGAACTAGGCAAAAGGGCCTTCTCCTACTCCGCTCCTGTTTCCTGGAATATCTTACAAAAAGATTTGAAGCTCTCGGCCTTGACCTCTCTAAGTGGCTTTAAGAATCTGTTGGACTCCTGGCAGGGACCAATGCAGACATGTTCTTGTTTTTAGTTTTCTACATTCGCCTTAGAATCTAGCTGTTTTTTTTTTTTTTTTTTGTTACCTTTTCCTTTTAGCCATCCTATTTGTAAAAAAAAAAAAAACTCTTTTATGACTTTTTATAATTGTTTATTGTTGTTGCTGTCGTCCATTGTTGTCATCTTTCTTTGTTGAAATCAGGTCTCTCTTGTAAATGAGTCCTCGAGGCTCAATGGGATTTACCTGTCTAAATCAAGGTTGATTGATTGATTTATGACATCTGAATCCTTCATAAAAAAGAGCTCAAGGTGCAAAAAAGGGTAATTCAATGTAATTAAACAATATCTTCTGAATTTGACGTTCAGACTTTCATATTTTCTCTCAAAGCTGAGAGTGGTGCCCCTTCAAAATAAAATTTATAACAAATTTGTTATCATTATTAACCCTTTCCGCTACAATGCCATAATAACTAATGTTAGTAGCAATGCATAATACAGACCAGTAAGTACCCAGTGTGTGCTATGCCCTAACCTGATAAGACAATAAATTCAGATGTGTCAGAATGTTCAGCTTCCTAAATTAAATGTTGGAAATATGAAGAAGAATGAGGATTCATTAGCCCCCAAGGCTAAAGGGTGCACTCTGCATACAAGTGTTCAGAAAACTGTGACAGCTCATCATGTCAGGATGCAAAGAAAATGCTTCCATCTCAGCCTGTTAGAGAACAGATGTAAATTTGACTGACGATCTGAGAAAAAAAGCTGTGAGTGAAGCCAGAGACGTGGGACAGCAAACTGCAGCACTGCTGAGATGTGTCAGTCAGCCTGTTTGATGTACACAATGTTCATGTAAATGACACGTCTTTTATTTAGCTTCTCAGATGGAACATTGCTCAAACGCACCCCCTTCATGTTTTCCACTTGAATAAACTGTGCTTCCAACAGTTAGAACTGACAGAACAATATCTATTCACACAAATTCAGTAACCATCAGAGCAAATGCAAACAGACGACATGATGTGGAAAAGAGAAATTTACTCCATCCTTTAGGCAATTTAAAATATTTATGTTATCTGGAAATTAATCTGGGTGGCACAGTGGTGCAGTTGGTAGAGCTGCTGCCTCTTGGTGCAGTTGGTAGAGCTGCTGCCTCTCAGCGAGAAGGTTGCTGGTTCAAATCCTGGTCCGGGACCTTTCTGGGTGGAGTTTGCAGTGTTCTATGTTTTCTCCAGGTACTCCGATTTTCTCCCACAAACATGCATATTAGACTGACTGATAATTCTAAATATAATAAAATAAAATAATATCTCAACTACAGCCCCAAATCTCAAATGAGTCGAAAAGGATGTTCTGTGGACGCATTCTCATCTGCCTGCCGGCTGTGCTTGAGTGCCTGGCCGCTGGGATCCTGGGGCTGGCGGGGACAAGGCTCATGACAGCGGAAGGACAGTATCGTCCCTTAGCACCTACAGTTGAATGTCTGCAGCGACGAGGAGCTCGGCAGACTGCTGGGAGGAGTGGCCATCGCACTGGGAGGAGTTCTGCCTTGCATTTGGGCAATCCTACAGCCTGGGGGAACCGAGAGGCCAGCCGAGTCTGGGTGGATGGATCGGACGGCATCTGCAGCCATTTTCTTAGGATCCACTGTGGGATGGACCTTTACAAGAGATCCTTCCTGTCTTCCGCCATCAGTATCTATAACATCTCTTAATGAAATGAGGATAACATGTTACAACAACAAAATAATTTCCCTTTGGGATTAATAAAGTATTTTTTAATTGAATTGAATTGAATTTGTGGTGATATTGCCCCTAGTGGTGGGTCTTGGTCCTGTTTCCCCTCGTTTGATTTCCCTTTTCCCACACCTGTGAGCCTGACAGGTGATTTGTATTTTGTCCTCATCAGTGCTTGTATATAAGTCTGTATCTTGGTGTTATTCCTTGTCTGGGCATCGTCTTGTATTCTCCTGGTAATCCTCCTGAGTCCCTGGTGTTTTCCTGAGTGTCTCCTTGTGATTTTCTACGTGTACGTTTTGCTGCCTCGACAGACGTTTATTTTTGTGTTATTAAAAGTGTCTTCTTATTTTACCACTGAGTCTACCGAGTCCTGCCTGCATCCTTGGGTTCTGCCTTTAAAAACCAACAATCACGACAGAATTAAATTGTCCCTAGGTGAAAGTGAGAGAGTGAATGATTGTTTGTCTTGTTTGTCTCTGTGTTCCTGTCTGGGTGTCCCCCACCTCTTGCGTAGTGATAGCTGGACATGGGCAAAAGTGACCCCTGCAACCCAAAAGAAAGGAAGGCGTGGGTAAAAGATAGTGGGTGGAAATTAATCCAGTTTGTTTTGCATTTATAAAACTTTCATTTTCAAACCATGTTTTTTATTCTACAATGGAAAAACTGATTAACACCTTCCTACGTCTTTGTCTATCTTTAAGCCTGCTACTGAAAGACGAAAGGCACATGGTAAAGGATAAGGTTTTATCTGTGTGTGGTTGATCTCAAAAGGTCTCATGAACTGCAGAGCACATGTTAATAATGAAACATCCAGAAAGTAATCACTTGAGTCAACCTGATTTTAAGATGGCTGCAACATCCAACTGATCTTATTAAACACATAATGCATTTTTACTGTTATTGAGCTAGAAATTGGTGTGATTGTAGCTGAGAATCAGTCACAACAAATGCTCCCAAGTTTCACTCGTTACATTTGATATTTGGGTAAAATATTGTCGATACTTATTCATGTCAACTCACGTAGACTGCTAACAAAATGTTTCATGTAGCACTGGATGGAATTTATTCAGTCTTTTACTTTGTAGAAAGTAATCATTGAATGCACATTGAAAACTAATTAACTTTTGGAGTCAACCCAGTTCATGATGGCAGCCACAGCCTACTGATATTCACTAACACAAAAATGGCTACAACTCAGGCAATTTAACAGACATTTACTTAAAATCTGATGTGGAAGTAGCTGATAAATATTCATAAAACATATTTTCAGTGTGATATTTCAGAATATACTGTAGTATAAAACTATGCATAATTTTTTTTGCAAGGTTTAACCAAAATAGCTACTGTACAATTTAATTGTTCATGTCATAGCTCTGCTCTCTGTCAGCTCCTCTGTCATGCTGCACACTCAGTAATCACTCAACTCATGTCACCTGTCACCGCTCATTATCCCACAGC
>NC_056515.1:7038090-7047039 GCF_014905685.2 Nematolebias whitei
CGAACTACCAATCAGAAGATCGGAACCAGCCCAGAACCGGACCTACTCCAGAGTTTTACTTTATTTCACAATAAATCTTTTAACCCTCTCAGTGGTTGTTGTTGTTGTTTGCGATCCGGCCTCTGGTTCATGACAGTTCATCATAAGACGATCTGAGTTTAAAACTCATGAAAGCCTTTGGGCAATAAGTAGTCTTTCAAGGAATGCTAGGATTTTAATTTTATTTTCTCAGTTTGTACTTAAATCACTTTTATTTCATTATTAAATCCATCTTCACCTACAAGCACAATATACAAACATAATGATCTCAATGTATCTAAAAAAATGTTGCTGTATTTTCCTCTTTTTAAACAAGAAATTGAGCTAGAATTAATGTTCTGTTTAACTAAGTGTTCAGTCAGTTGTAAAATAGATTTTTATCAACAATAAAGTGCAGCACCAAGACTTTTTGCTTCATCAGATAAACAGTTTAAGGTTTTAGATTGTGTGCCAATTTAGATTAGATGGTCCACATAAAGAGGCTCACTTTAGCTTTTAGTATTTTATAATATTAAGTTTGATGATTCCTAATGCAATTTCTGTGTTAGCTGAGCCACATAAGAGAGCAGTGAAGATTTGTCAAAGCATTTATCATAGACAGATGACATTAGGAGCTTAGTGATTCAGAAGAAACATAAATCTTAAAGCATCCAATATTTTAATGGAAAGGAAAAGTGCTATGTGCTGTAATTGTGTTTTACCATATAATGATGAAATTTGTTTTCTGTAATTAAAGCATCACTTGTGAGATACACTCAAGTGGAGCAGCATAGCAGGTGCCTTGCTCAAGGACACCATGACATATGGGCAAGTTGGCTGCTCTACCACTGTGCCACAGCTGCCTCCTAATGGAAGCTTAAAACCTTGTAATTAATAATACCAAAGCATAAACAGTTTACCCCAAAATGTAGCTGGATCAGGAGTAGAGTGCTGACTTTTATAAGCACTACATTCAACTAAATGTTTGTGGATGACATTTACAAATAAAATGAAAAATATCTCCATCGAGAATACTTTTGGTGAAACAAATGATAAAACCCAGCTCTTTTTTAAGATCCATAGCTCTGATGTACTTCTCAGTAGAAACGTCACATAAAGTTTAACCATAACACAGAATGTTGGACTGAGTTGGCAGCTTGATATCTTATGTATTTTTACACAATCACACTTTAGAAATTATGATTTTTGGATTGTTTAGCACAGAATGTTTAATTTATAATGTGGTGTCACACACTTAACTCCTGAGCTGTTCAAACTTTACTAAATGTTTGCAAACTCTTCTTCCTTCTATAAGTTTTAAAGTTTATTACACTGTTCACACATCAAAAAGTCAGGATTTTTGTATTATTTTACCCATTTGGTTCCCACTGACGTATGGTTTTCTCTTTTCCCCAGAGTACAGAGTAGACACACAAACTCATTTATTTCAGTTGTATAAAAGCTCAACGTTTTTTTCTTAAAAACTGATGGATTTTAAGTGGAAAACACTGGAAGTGTCACATTTTGACTTTATTTTAATCCAAATTTGTACAACTTTATTAACAAACATAAAGTAATTTACAGATCAGAAAAAGGAAAGGGGTATTTGACTTTTAAACAAGACATATTTATTTATTAAGGTTAACTGATTTGCTATGGGATCGTTAAAGCTTTTGAATAAGCATTAAATGAACTATGCATCTGCTGTGATCAACGAGAAGATGTTTTTTTTACATTAACAAATGTCATTAAAATAATTGTGAAATGTATGTTGTTGTATTCTGCATTTTTTCAAGTCAGTTATTGTTCAATCACTTTTACATTTTACACTTTTTACCCTGCTCCCCTCAGGCAGGAGGTTAAGGAGCATATTTCATTCATTCAACCTTTATTTAAACAGATAAGTCACATTGAGCCTCATTTACAAGTGAGACCTGTTTGGACAGACAATAAAAAAGTGATGAAAAATGACACTAAGGGTTTTGAAAAAAAAATTCCTATCACGCTTTCAATTTTTGGTTGAATGTCAACAGCATGACAATGAAAAAAATCTTGCACACTAGCACATAATGACGCCGGCATTATGCCGGGGGGGGGGGACGAAAGGACTGGTGAGCAGTCAGAGACAACTCACAGAGGTACTAACATTAAGTGTAGAACCACTAGACTGAGGAACAGCTGAAGCTGTTAAACTTATGAATCTCTAACCAGAATAATCACTGTAAGAAAAATAAATAAATAAATAAATCACTGTAATGCCTCTTTGTGATACGTCACTTTATTCATGCTGCTGATTTCTTGCCTTTAAGCTGCTTTCATACCCATCTGCTCACAACAAACTCATGTTCAGGCTGCTGTTTAATACACAATATTATAAGTGTTCTAGAATTGTGCCGCTCAAGGTGGCTGAATGTTGGAGTAGCTCTGTTACTTTCATTCTGAGATATTACTTTTGAAAACTTTAATTCCTCTTTTTTCTGGATAAAAATCACTTTTTTTTGGATGATTATTTCCTCTGGTGTTGGATGTTGTACAGCTGGAAGGATTTTTACAGAAATATCTTTGCTTTTGGATATTTGTTATGATGCGTAACTATAACAACAAGGTTGTTTTTTTACAACCGGGAGCAGCTGATTAACATCTCCAAAGCTTAAATATTATCTCAACTACAGCCTCAAATCCCAAATGAGTTGAAAAGGAGGCGTCGTGGATGCAGAGCAGGAGCAAAGAAGAGGGAGAAAGAGAGAAGAATAAAGTTTAAACCATCTCTTCCATCAATCATGATGGGCAATGTGAGATCGCTGGGAAACAAGTTGGATGAACTTCAAGCCCTAACAAGGACCCATGCAGAGTATCGGGAATGCAGTGTTATGTGTTTCACTGAGACATGGCTGCAGGATCATATCCCCGACTCCAGCGTTTCCTTGCCAGGCTTTCTGACCATACGAGCAGATAGAGATTTAAAGAAGAGTGGCAAAAGGAAAGGAGGTGGGTTGGCAGTGCTTGTGAACAACAGATGGTGTAATCCTGGACATGTTACTGTGAAGTGTCGTCTCTGCTGTCCAGATATTGAACTGTTAGCCCTAAGTTGTTGTCCATATTATTTGCCAAGAGAGTTCACCAGTGTTATTTTGGCAACTGTTTACATTCAACCCAATTCTGTTGCCGAGACTGCGTGTGATGTCATCAGCTCCGAGGTTGATAGGCTACAGATACAACACCCTAGTGCATTTGTTGCAATATCTGGGGATTTTAATCATGCCTCTCTCTCTGCTACACTTCCGACATTCGAACAGTTTGTCAGCTGCTCTACCAGAGAAAACAAAATGCTGGACTTGTTTTATGCAAATGTCAAGGATTCATACATCGCTAAAGCAAGACCCCCTCTTGGCAAATCAGATCACAGTCTTGTGTTTCTCTGCTCAAAATATAAACCCCTTGTTCAGAGGCAACCTGCAATAAAGAGAACAGTGAGAAAATGGTCAACGGAAACTGAAGAAACCCTGCGGGGTTGTTTTGAGGCTACAGACTGGGATGCACTGTGCCAGCCACATGGAGAGGACATCAATGCCATGACTGAGTGTGTGACCGACTATATAAACTTCTGTGTAAACAACACAATCCCCACCAGAACAGTGAGATGCTTCCCCAATAACAAACCCTGGATCACCACTGACCTGAAGGAACTGCTAAACCAGAAAAAAAAGAGCCTTCAGGGAGGGAAACAGGGAATTATTGAGGACCACACAGAAGCAACTAAAAGTCAAGATCAGAAATAGCAAGGAGGTGTACAAGAAGAAGCTGGAGAGCAAGCTCCAACAGAACAATATTATAGAGGTGTGGTCAGGGATGAAACAGATCACAGGCTTCAAGAAGAAGGAGGATCAGAAGGATGTAAGCCTGGACAGAGCCAATGAACTGAACACATTCTTCAATAGGTTCAGTTCAGGAACAAGCTCAGCATCCTCCTCTCTTGCCCACAGCCAAACATACATACAACCCTCCATTGACCCAAGGCTGTCCTGTCACACCTCAAATATTTTATCTACCACCTCAGTCATGGACCCTTCTTCTACATATTGGTCTTCAACCAAATCAGTAGATGCTGATACCTCATTTGCCTCCCCCCTCTGTATCTCCAGAATTCAAGTGAGGAAGCAGCTGGAGAGACTGAACCAGAATAAGGCTGCAGGTCCAGATGGTGTCAGTCCCAGAGTCCTGAAGGACTGTGCAGAGCAGCTCTGTGGGGTTCTGCAGGGCCTCTTCTACCTTGGCCTGATCCAGGAGAAGGTTCCAGTGTTGTGAAAAACATCCTGTCTTGTTCCAGTGCCAAAGAAAACTCGCCTATCAGTCCTCAATGACTATAGACCTGTTGCCCTGACATCCCACATCATGAAGGTCCTAGAGAGACTTCTGCTGACCCACCTGACTAGACAAACAAGCACATATCAGTACCCACTGCAGTTTGTTTATCAGTGTGTACATGGAGTTGAAGATGCCATCATACACCTGCTTCAACAAACTCACTGTCATCTAGAAAAGGCAGACAGCAGTGTGAGAGTCATGTTCTTTGATTTCTCCAGTGCATTTAACACAATCCAGCCTGATCTGCTTTGTCAGAAACACCAGAAGACTTAGGTGAAGGCCTCAACAATCGCCTGGATCAAAGACTACCAGACGGACAGACCACAGTTTGTGAGACTGAAGGGTTGTGTGTCTAACCAGGTGGTCAGTAGCTCAGGAGCACCACAGGGGACTGTGCTCTCACCATTCCTTTTCACTCTGTACACTGCAGATTTCCAGTATAAAACAGACTCCTGTCATCTGCAGAAATATTCTGATGACTCTGCAGTAGTCGGGTGTATCAGGGATGGACAAGAAACTGAGTACAGGGAACTGGTGGACCGCTTTGTGGCATGGTGTGGAAACAATCATCTCATCTTGAATGTGAACAAAACAAAGGAGATGATTGTAGATTTCAGGAGAATCAAGAACAGGTCCAACCCTATTTCCATCATGGGAGAAGAAGTGGAGGTGGTGGAGATGTATAAATACCTTGGAGTTCACCTGGACAATAGACTGAACTGGAAATGCAACAGTGAAGCCGTCTACAAGAAGGGACAGAGCATACTGTACTTCTTGAGGAAGCTGAAGTCCTTCAATGTTTGCAGCAAGATGCTGCATATCTTCTATAAGTCTGTTGTAGAGAGCGCTATCTCTTCTGCATCATCTGCTGGGGGAGCAGCACCAGAGCAAGTGACTTAAAAAAGATCAACAAGCTCATGAAGAAGGCTGGCTCAGTTCTGGGGACTCCTCTAGAAACTTTGGAGATGATTGTTCAAAGAAGGAGTCTTCATGAAATGAAAAACATTATAGACAGCCCTCAGCATCCTCTTCATAAGACTGTCATACAACAACAAAGTGTCTTCAGTCAGAGGCTTCTTCAAATTTGTTGTAGGACAGACCGCTACAAGAGATCCTTCCTGCCCACAGCCATCAGCATCTATAACAACTCATTAATGAAACCAGGATGATGAGTTACCACAACATATAATTTCCCTGAAATGACACTCCAGTGACTGTGGAAACTTGACATTGGATCTCAAGCAATGTGAATTCTGTGTCTCCTCTCTTCCTCCAGACTCTGGGACCTTGATTTCCAAAGGAAATGCAAAATTTACTGTAATCAGAGAACATAACTTTGAACCACTCAGCAGCAGTCCCAGGCGAGATGCTTCTGCCGCTGTTTCTTGTTCAAAAGTGGCTTGACCTGAGGAATGCGGCACCTGTAGCCCATTTCCTGCACACGCCTGTGCACAGTGGCTCTGGATGTTTCTACTCCAGACTCAGTCCACTGCTTCCACAGTTCCCCCAAGGTCTGGAATCGGCCCTTCTCTACAATCATCCTCAGGGTCCGGTCACCTCTTCTCGTTGTGCAGCGTTTTCTGCCACACTTTTCCCTTCCCACAGACTTCCCACTGAGGTGCCTTGATACAGCACTCTGGGAACAGCCTATTCATTCAGCAATTTCTTTCTGTGTCTTACCCTCTTGCTTAAGGGTGTCAATGATGGCCTTCTGGACAGCAGTCAGGTCGGCAGTCTTACCCATGATTGCGATTTTGAGTAATGAACAAGGCTGGGAGTTTTTAAAAGCCTCAGGAATCTTTTGCAGGTGTTTAGAGTTACGTCGTTGATTCAGATGGTTAGGTTAATAGCTTGTTTAGAGAACCTTTTCATGATATGCTAATTTTTTGAGACAGGCACTTTGGGTTTTCATGAGCTGTATGCCATAATCATCAGTATTAAAACAATTAAAGACCTGAAATATTTCAGTTGGTGTGCAATGAATCTGAAATATATGAAAGTTTCATTTTTATCATTACATTATGGAAAATAATGACCTTTATCACAATATGCTAATTTTTTGAGAAGGACCTGTATACGTGATATTTTTTGTTACTTTTGGGTGTAACTGGGACCTTGAGTACACAATTTTGTTTCACCTCAATAAAGTCATTCACATCACATGTGAATGACAATAAAGAATCTTGAACTTTGAACATTTGTTAAAAAAAAAGTGAGTTTAGTTTCAAATGGTTATTTTATTTCCACTATTTAAAGTCTGACAAATGACATGGAACAAATTACTTTAAATTCATAAATTTACTATTAGTGATTGACCTAATACTAAATAACAAACATGTTACAATCACTTTTAAAGAAGATACTAAGTATAGAAAAGACAGTCACAATGCTTTTGAATAAGTACTAACAGGTATTATAAAAAGACAATATAAAGCATAACAAGAGTGGCAGAAAAAAACATGGACTATCTAAACGTCTTATCTTGAAATGTGAAAAATCTAATAATAAATTATGTGATGACACAGTGTTCTTATAAAGCATTAGTTTAGGTCAATATATCCAACAAAGTTAAGTCAGGTGGATGGTTTCCTTCGTCTTTTATCCGAAGGACTTCATCAGTCCAAGAAACCACAACAAATTCAGTCCCATAAGCAGCACACTCCCATAGTGGACCAACCAGTTTGATGGTGATAAGATGGTTTCTGGAGCCCGCCCACTCCTCCGTCGACTCCTCTGAGGCAGCCATAGCCAAAGTGATTCAAAACATCAAAGTTCATGCTCAATAATCCAGGTTAAAAGTGCAACATAGTTCAGTGAGGTTATCTGGAAGGTTTCTTTATTTGTTGAGATGTTTCTTCTTTCATTCAGAAGACTTCTTCAGATTCATTAGATCAATATAGATGAAAGCTACTGAGGTATTTTGTCATACAAATGTTTTGGCATTAATCATGTCAGTGATACTGCATGTATTTCACTATAAAAGTCACTTAAGACAAGGTGCCACATTTTTGGGGGGGACGATCCTAAAGAAAGGTATCCAACTGCCATGATCAGCGGCCCCATCTGGCCCACATCTGCTCACTTCCCTGCCCCTTCATGACATGCTGTGTTTTCTGCCATTCTTATCATAGTTTCTGTTCATGTTTATTCTCATCTCCTGTCAACCTGCACCTCTGCCTGCTACTTCACCACACCCCCTCAGCTTATCACAGCAATCAGCCCTGATTCCACTCACCTGTTCAGCTCATCTGGTTCATCTGCTCTGCACCCTTCATAAGATCCATTTTCCCTCTCCACCAGTGCAAGATTAATACACCTTCCATGGTCCCAGATTTTCAAGCCCTCATAGTTTCATGCCTAGACCTCAAGCCTTGTTCTCTGGATTATTGACCTCACGCCTGCCTTCTGGATTTCCCGTTTTTTTGCCTGCTCCTCATCTGATTCTGTTCTGCCTCTCTGACCATGGTAACGTCCTCCTCTTCAGTCGATGACCTGCAGGGCCACGGGCCTCCACGCCGCCTGCTGCAGGGCAACGGGCCTCCACGCCGCCTGCTGCAGGGCCACGGGCTTCCACGCCACCTGCTGCAGGGCCACGGGCCTCCACGCCGCCTGCTGCAGGGCCAAGGGCCTCCACACCGCCTGCTGCAGGGCTCCGGGCCTCCACGCCGCCTGCTGCAGGGCCCTGGGCCTCCCCGCCACCTGCTACAGGGCCCCGGGCCTCCACGCCGCCTGCTGCAGGGCCCCGGGTCTCCACGCCGCCTGCTGCAGAGCCCCGGGTCTCCACGCCGACTGCTGCAGGGCCCCGGGTCTCCACACCACCTGCTGCAGGGCCCCGGGTCTCCACGCCGACTGCTGCAGTTCCACGGCTCTCCACGCCGACTGCTGCAGTTCCACGGCTCTCCACGCCGACTGCTGCAGTTCCACGGCTCTCCACGCTGACTGCTGCAGTTCCACGGCTCTCCACCCCGACTGCTGCAGTTCCACAGCTCTCCACGCCGACTGCTACAGATCTGGCCCCATTGCGAGGTATTGGAGGGTCGCCCGGCTTTTCGCCCTTGACATTGCTAATTGTCGGACAACCTCCTGGCCGCCCACCCGAGCCCTGTAACAGCTCTGGACGGCCGTTCTGGCTACCAACCTATGTCAGCCTTATTAATAAAAAAACTATTAATTTTTGTACTCCTGTGTCTGGCTTATATTGAATCCAAAACCTTGCTTCATGACATCCAACATTAATAATAAAAACTAATAAATTAATGAGCTCTTTTCTCATTTTACACTGAGATGGTGGTCTGATCTTAAATATATTGCATTTTATGTTCTCAGTTAGTTGAATAAGAAAAAATATGAATGCTACAAACATCCTGATGCATGCTCAATATTCCAGGTATAAAAATCCAAAAATCAAACGTTTTTGTATTGAGTACTGATTAGAGTATTTTAAAAATTATCAGTCAGTGTTGAGTTTCAGTCCGATATTGTAAGAGTGACACTCACTGCAGCTCCAAGATGGCCGCTGATCACCACCAGCTGACGGTCATCCACCTGACGAGCTACAACCCTACT
>NC_056515.1:7047049-7068577 GCF_014905685.2 Nematolebias whitei
ACTACTTTGCCTCTTGTCGTTCCGGGTCTCGTTACGAACTGGGTTGTTCTAAATCATAACAGATATTTTAATTGTTTGTGCATTTCACAGCACCAACTTGCAGATATACACCACAAGTACATCAAAGTATTAAAATGAATTTGCCATGCGCTTGATGTCACAGTTCTACAGTCTAGTATAAAATGTTTTTTGTTTTGTTCCTCTTTGTTTAATTTTTTTTATGCCAGAGAATATTCTTTTTTTTTGTACAGCATGAGGATCCCTGTGCCAATTATATAATGTCAAGGGAGTAGGACATGGCTCCAAAAGTAGACAATAACCTATTTTCTCTACCACAGCAAAGGAGTGATGAACTCAGCTCCTTGTTTTGTAATTATTTTTGTCTTATCACTGTTCCCTTGCAACAAGTCTTTTCTGTGTTTTCTCTGACCCATGTTGCTTAGCTGTGTTAGCTTTAGGAGCTAATTTTTGAAGGTAGCATGGTAAACTCAGCCAAGTGTTTATTTTTTAAATGTCTTGCCACATTGGTTGTATGTTCAGTTAGTCACTATCACCACAAAAAAAATACCCTAATTGAAAACCCTGGAAATTGCAACTATTACCAATATTTTGAAATAAGAAATACTTTGATACTGCATATATATCTGCCTGTTACCTTGCAAATTTTTGTGGCAGCAATGCTACATTAAACCCAACATTCAACCTTTATTTATACAGATTAGTTCCCATTGAGCCTAAAGGACTAATTTACAAGAGATAATGTTTATACCGGCTACATAAACTGTAGAAAGTAGATCAATAACAGCTCAGAAGCTGAGTCTGGTCAAATGGTCAATGGACTGTACTTGTATAGCGCCTTTATATCTAATCAAGATACTCAAAGCGCTTTACACTACAATCTGTGTCCTCATTTACCCATTCATAAAGCACTCTACTAGATCTCTACAAAGCTAATTGAACAAATCATTCTAAAGAGCCTAATCAGAGCTTTATCACATTCATTCACCGATGGGACACACATCGGAGGCGATGAGGGGTTCAGTGTCTTGCCCATGGACACTTCGGCATGTGACTGCTGGTGGATTCGAACCCCCAACTCTTGCATTGGAGGACCACTGCTCTAACCACAGCCGCCCCATTGATACATTCAATGTAAAATGCCTTCTTGATCAATACTTAGGTATAATAATAGCCAAATAATAACCTGCTTTTGCCTCAGCATGCAGACAAACATTTAATTAATCAAATATTTGATATAGATGATCATAAAATCATATTAAATAAGCAGAGTTTCATTGTGGCTCTGTCTGTTTGGAGCTCATAACCATTTATGCTTCAGAAACGATTCATACACTACTACTATCATGCACTTTACTGCAGCTAACAGTAAAAGAGTCCTTATATCTGCTGAGGAGATACAGACAACCCCTTTCTGTGATCCACTGAGACTTCTCTTTAGTGTGGCAGAACTCCTAGAAACCATCAGGGGGGACTTGCCCCAGAACTCACAGGGGTAAACTGATAAGATGTGCCTCTGCTGGCCTGTGAATACTGATCTGGCATGCAGTCTTCAGAGGCTGGCACACACAAAGCAAATATAGCTGAAGGACAGGGGGAGAAAAGCAGTCCTCTGTGTTTGTTTAATCCCAAATGTCCCATTGGCCCAAACTGATTTCAGCTCTGCTTCTTGGCTTTAGATTATGAACAGAGGATTTCCAGATCCCTCGCCATCTGATTGCTCATGTTTTATTTTCTCTATGGAATGAAGCAATGCAGATGGCTCCAGCTATACAGGCACTGCATTAAAACAGGCCATCAGTTACATCCACACAGCATGTTAACAAGGAGAGCAAAATAAATAAAATAAAATTCACAAGTACCAAGAGAAAAAAAAAATGTTTTGTTCAATAAAATTTTCTAATAAACATTTTAAAGTTTTCTATAGCTATGCCAAAGTGGCGTTTCAGATGTCAGAGGACAAGTTATTCTGACATCCAGGAAGTCAGAAAAGAGGAGAGAATAACTTAACAACAAGTGGGGCGGAGAAACATTTGAGTATGATTTGCTCTGTTCTGCTTGAATAATTTATACAGTCATGGGAAAAAATGGAACAATCTAGATGAACTGATAGAAAGTATTACCAGGGAGGAGAGAGTGGTGATTGGAGCAAACCTGAATGGACATGTTAGTGAAGGAAACACAGGGGATAAGGAAGTGATGGGTAGGTTTGGTGTCAAGGAAAGAAAGCAGGAAGGACAAATACAGGGGGATTTTACCAAGAGAATGGAAATGGCTGTAGTCAACACTTATTTCCAAAAAAGGGAGGACCATAGAGTGACCTGCAAGGACAGTGTTATGGAACAATAGAAAAAAATTAATTTGAGGACCGATTGAATAAATAGAATTAAAGGGAAAGGACACAACAAGAAATGTTTTAACAACGGTTAGTACAGACAGAGAAATATTTTGAAGAAGTGAGACAATACAGGTGCCAGCCAGTTCTTATTTACTGTCTGAGAGTTTTAAAACAAGGCAATTCGTTCTCATAAATTGTCTCTGACTTTCGCCCTCAAATCCACTACTCCTCATTCAGACAGAAGACTAAATGCACACTTACTTTGTAAATAGACATTTAACTGTATGATCCAAGTTTATCCATCCATCCATCCATTATCTTTACCCGTTTATTCCATTTTGGGTCATGGGGGTCGCTGGTGCCCATGTCCAGCAATCACTGTGCGAGGGGCGGGGTACACCCTGGACGGGTCGCAAGTCCATTACAGGGCCACATAGAGACAAACGAGACAAACAACCATTCACTCTCTCACTCACACCTAGGGACAATTTAGAGTTACCAATCAGCCTAACATGCATGTTTTTGGTCTGTGGGAGGAAACCGGAGTACCCGGAGAAAACCCACGCATGCACGGAGAGAACATGCAAACTCCACCCAGAAGGCCCCTGGACCGGGGTTTGAACCAGGGACCTGTTCGCTGAGAGGCAGCAGCTCTACCAGTTGCCCCACCGTGCTGCCCCTGATCCAAGTCTAATGAGGTTTAAAAAGTATTAATACTATTTCACAGTTGATTTAAATGAGTGGTTTACTTTAACATTTAGAAATGATATGAACTAAACACACTTTGATTATCAAGATATTGTAAAATAGTTAATAATAATATAAAAAAGAAGATTGTTCTTTCAATTGATTAATTCAGGATACAATTATATAAAAAAAGAATATTGTTCTTTCAATTGATTAATTCAGGATACAATTAGTCTCTTGATGAGATAATTTGTATTTCTAGATTCAAATCAATGAAATAACAGTTCCTGTCCCCTGAAGGTCTTCAGAGACAGATTTATGTCGAAAGTCTAGTTTACTACAATGAGGAAGGCCAAAGAGGAAAAATACAATTAGAGAGGACATGGAGGTAGTTGGAGTAAGGACTGAGGATGTAGAGGGCAGCCAACATTTTAAAAAGCCAACATCTTGATTCTTTTGATTGCAAGGATTCCAAATCATTAGCTCTTCATTAACGTGCTGATAGTTGATAGCAAGTATTTGTGTTAAATGTTGTGTAATGTTTTTCCAAGTGTGCTACTGTATTAAAGGTAAACATCTGTACTGGGGCTCTTCTGTGCAAAGGACATTGTTCCACAAGTTTTGTGGTTCATTCAGCAGAAACTTTACAAACCTAAGCCATGCTGCCTTGTGTTTCAGAGAAAAGAGACTTTCTCTTGCAACCCTTCCAAACAAGCCACTCGACAGAAAATGTCACATCATGTATTTTAACTTTTAACGTGCTAACCGAGGCCCATAGAGTCCGAGATGGAATTTTCTGTATGTGCACTTCTGGAAAAAAAATGGCAGCTAACAGAGATGTTTTTTTCCACTTGTGAATAATCTTTCTCTCTGTACAATAATTGACTCCAGATAGTTTTGAAAATGTTTTTAACCTTCTCAAGCATCCTGAACATCAACAGTATTTCTACTATGGCAATATGTTCAAAATTTTCATACAAATCCAATTACCAAGTTTGGACTTAAGTTTTCACAAAGTTTTTCCATTTTGACATTATTGTTTTATATAAGCATAGTGGGATCTGTTGTGTGTTTTTGCGCACTTAAGGTCCATCTATCCATTTTCTTCCGCTTATCCGGGGTAGGGTCACGGGGGTAGCAGCCTAAGTAGGGAGGCCCAGACTTCCCTCTCCCCAGCCACTTGGGCCAGCTCCTCCGGGGGAATCCCAAGGCATTCCCAGGTCAGCCAAGAAACATAGTCCCTCCAGCGTGTCCTGGGTCTTCCTCTGGGCCTCCTCCCGGTGGAACATGTCCGGAACACCTCACCTGGGTGGAGTCCAGGAGGAATCCTAAACAGATGCCCGAGACACATCAACTGGCTCCTCTCGACCTGGAGAAGCAGCGGCTCTACTCTGAGTCTCTCCCGGATGATCGAGCTTCTCACCCTATCTCTAAGGGAGAGCCCAGACACCCTGCAGAGAAAACTCATTTCGTCCGCTAGTATCTGAGATCTTGTTCTTTCGGTCATAACCCAAAGCTCATGACCATAGATGAGGGTGGGAATGTAGATTGATCGGTAAATTGAGAGCTTTGCATTTTGACTTAGCTCTCTCTTCACCACGACAGACCTGTACAGTGCCCGCTTCACTGCAGACGCTGCACCTATCCGCCTATCGATCTCACGCTCCATTTCTCCCTCATTCGTGAACAAGACTCCAAGATACTTGAACTTCTCCACTTTGGGCAGGACCTCCTCCCTGACCAAAAGAGGGCACTCAACCCTTTTCTGGCTCAAGACCATGGCCTCGGATTTGGAGGAACTGATTCTCATCCCGGCCGCGTCGCACTTGGCTGCGAACCGCTCCAGCGAAAGCTGTAGATCACGATCTGATAAAGCCAATTGGACCACATCATCTGCAAAAAACAGAGACACAATCCTAAGGCCACAAAAACAATCCCCTCAACACCTAGGCTGCACCTAGAAATTCTGTCCATAGAAGTTATGAACAGAATCGGTGACAAAGTGCAACCTTGGCGGAGTCCAACTCTCACTGGGAACAAGCCCAAATTACTGCCGGCAATGCGGACCAGGCTCTGACACTGGTCATACAGGGACCTAACAGCCCGTATCAAAGGGCCCGATACTCCATACTCCCAGAGTACCCCCCGCAGGGTTCCCCAAGGGACACGGTGAACGCCTTCTCCAAGTCCACAAAGCACATGTAGACCTGTTGAGCAAACTCCCACGCACCCTCCAGGACCCTGCTGAGTGTGTAAAGGTTGTCCAGTGTTCCACGACCAGGACAAAAACCGCACTGCTCCTCCTGAATCCAAGGTTCAACAATCCGACGGACCTTCCTTTCCAGAACCCCTGAATAGACCTTACCAGGGAGGCTTAAGAGCATGATCCCCCTGTAGTTGGAACACACTCTACGGTCCCCCTTTTTGAATAGGGGGACCTCCACCCCATTCTGCCAATCCAGGGGAGCTTCCCCCGATGTCCATGCAATACTACAGAGTCGTGTAAGCCAACACAACCCTACAACATCCAGAGCCTTAAGGAAGTTCAGGCAAATCTCATCCACCCCTGGGGCCCTGCCATTGAGGAACTTTTTAACCACCTCGGTGACCTCAGCACCAGAGATTGGAGGGCCCGACCCAGAGTCCCCAGGCTCCTCTTCTTCAGTGGAAGACATGCCAGTGGGATTGAGGAAGTCTTCAAAAGTATTCTGCCCACTGACCTACAACATCCCGAGTTGAGGTCAGCAGCGCACCACTCCCACTATAAACAGTGTTGGTGACATACCGCTTTCCTCCCCTGAGACGCTGGATGGTGGACCAGAATCGCCTTGAAGCCGTGCAGAAGTCATTCTCCATGGCATCTCCAAACTCCTCCCATGCCCGTCATTCTCCATGGCATCTCCAAACTCCTCCCATGCCCGAGTTTTTGCCTCAGCGACCATCCGAGCTGCATGTCGCTTGGACAACCTGTACCCATCAGCTGCTTCTGGGGTCCCACAGGCCAAAAAGACCCAAAAGGACTCTTTCTTCAGCCTGACAGCATCCCTCACAGATGTTATAAGTTCACCACCGGGTTTGAGGGTTGCCGCCAGGACAGGCACTGACAACCTTGCTGCCGCAGCTCTGGTGAGCCGCCTCGACAATACAGGCACGGAACTTGGCCCACTCTGACTCAATGTCCTCTTCCTCCCCCAGAACATGTTCGAAGTTCTCACGGAGGTGGGAGTTAAAACTCTGCCTCATAGGAGACTCTGCCAGACATTCCCAGCAAAACCTCACAACACATTTTGGTCTGTCAGGTCTGACCAGCATCCTCCCCCACCATCGGAGCCAACTCACCACCAGGTAGTGATCAGTGGACAGCTCCGCCCCTCTCATCACCCGAGTGTCCAGGACATGTGACCGCAGATCAGATGAGACAATGACTAAGTCGATCATCAAACTGTGGCCTAGGGTGTCCTGGTGCCAAGAGCACATATGGACACCCTTATGCTTGAACATGGTGTTAGGTATTGACAATCCATGATGAGCACAGAAGTCCAACAACAGAACACCACATGGGTTCAGATCAGGGGGGCCGTTCCTCCCAACCACACCCCTACAGGTCTCACTTTCATTGCCCACATGAGCATTGAAGTCCCCAGCAGAACAAGTGAGTCCCCAGGAGGTACTCTTTCCCTCTCATTCACTGGGGTGAACCCCAACACACAGGCACCAAGATGGGGGGCAATAAGTATTCCCACTCCTGCTCGGTGCCTCTCACCAAGGGCAACTCCAGAGTGGAAGAGCCCGTCTCAAGAAAACTGGTTCTAGAGCCAGAGCCATGCATAGAGATGAGTCCGACTATCTCTAGCCAGAACCTCTCAACCTCACACACCAGCTCATGCTCTTTCCCCACCAGTGAGGTGACATTCTACGTCCCAATAGCCAGCTTCTGTAGCCGAGGATCAGACCGCCAGGGTCCCCGCCCTCGGCCACCACCCATCCCACATTGCACCCGACCCCTTTGGCCCCTCCCACAGGTGGTGAGCCCATGGGAAGGGGGACCCACGTCTCCTCTTCAGGCTGTGCCCGGCCGAGCTCCATGGGTAAAAGCCCGGCCACCAGGTGCTCACCCGCATGCCCCACCTCCAGGCCTGGCGGCCCCGGTGACCCACGTCCGGGCGAGGGAACATCAAGTCCATTTATTTTACTCATCATAGAGGTCTTTGGGCTGCACTTTGTCTGGTCCCTCACCTAGGACCTCTCTGCCTTGGGTGACCCTACTAGGGGTGTAAAGCCCCTGACAGCATAGCCCCTGACAGCATAGCTCCTAAGATCATTGGGACACTAAAAGCCCTCCACCACGGTAAGGTGGCAGCCCAGGGAGGGGCTTTAGGTTAAATTTGAGTAATTTTAGAACATAGTAAATGCTAGATCAGTTTAATTTTGTTGTGATGTGTAAAATCTTAGAACTGAAAGGTTCTACAAACAGTTAAATTTTACCCAGCTGTATTTGTGCCTTTTTCTCATGCTCCTGTCAACCTGTCTGACACACAAAGAACAAAACATAATGAGAGAAGTGGTGATTGAACTGTCAGGAAACAAACTGTCTACCCTAACCTAAAAATGTTGCCAAATCAAAGAAGGAAATCAATATATTTCAGGGCGGTTGCATCAAAAGTCCCAGAATTTATAACTTTTTATTGCTGCTGTTACTTTTTCCAACCTTACTGTGTGAATGCCTGTGACATCTATCATGGCAGTGATGTGATGGGTGAGACAGATAGACAGATGGGTTAGACAAACAGCTTAAATCATGGCAGTAGCGATAATAACTCCTAAAATGAGAGCATATAGAACCAAAATACAGTATATCATTGAGGTTGTGAGGTTGATGGCAATTACAGGGTTTGTTTGTCTAAAATGAAGGTGCATGTGTTGGAAGATCATGCATGTCACTGTATTCAGGTGAATAAAATATATAATCAAATGGAAACAGAAATGGAAGTACAAGCACACTGTTGGTCCAGGTCAGAGGGTGCAGGAAGATATGGGGTATTGTAAAGACGACAATATAGGTGTCTGGATAACAGAAGCAGTTTATTGGGGTTCTATGATGCTTTGTTCACAGTATGATGTTCCACTATAAGGGTGGCCTGTCCTTGTTGACCAGAACCATGTGTTGACTAGTGTCTGTGGGTTCCCTTGCTGGGTTCCTAAATCAGTCTACTGTAACATTTATATCTATTGTAACATTTATATCTACTGTAACATTTATATGGCCCGCATGCCAGGCAGTTCTACAATCTGACCACCAGGATGTCAAACTTTATGAAATCCTGGTTAAGGTGTCTATGGTCTATCCTCTGTTTTACTTAAATTCACTCTGGACTAACTCACTGTCAGTTATCACAGCTAATACCACTTACTCCAGCCGTTGTTACATCACTGATCCAGTGGCTTCTGTATAGATGTGCCAGCTACTTTAAAACAACCTGATGCATGCTCAATAATCCAGGTAGAAAAATCTAAAAAAGTTAAATCTGGTCCTCTGGACATTCAAAAAAACAAAACAAAGCAAATCAACAAAAAAATGTAGAAATGTTTCGTCTCTCATCCGAGAGACTTCCTCAGTCTGAGGAGCTGTATTCAGCTCAGTCTCTTAAATAGCGCCGTCTCAGAGTGGATCAACCAGTTTCGCTGCTGACAACCAAAACCAGCTGATCACATGCTCAAGAAGGACCATCAGCCTAACAATGGATCATTAGCACACTGATGGCTGTTTACTGTTCACAGAGGGCTGAGTGATACTAGCAATCACAGCATTGTAAAAGGGGGACAGTTGAACACGGAGGCCTCCACCCCTGTTTAACGATGGACGATTTCTTTTCACAAAGATGGCCTCCTTTACTCCTCTCTCAAACCATCATTCCTCTCTGTCCAGGATGTGAACATCTTCATCCCTGAAAGAGTGACCGCTGGCCTGGAGATGAGTGTAGCCCACAGAGTCCTGGCCTGATGATGTTGATCTTCTGTGCTGGGCCATCCTTTTGGCCAGTGGCTGTTTAGTTTACCCAATGTAAGACTGATCACAGCCCTCCTGACACTGAACAGCATACACAACATTGCTCTGTTTGTGCCGGGGGACTGGATCTTTGGGATGAACCAGTCTTTGCCGTAATGTATTTTGGGGTTTAAAAGCCACTGGGACGTTATGTTCAGAAAATAAACGTCTCAGTTTCTCTGATACTCCCTCAACATATGGAATGACCACTGGTCTGGGTCTGGGTTCCTCCTTTTCACCTGTTGGCTGACTGGAGTCCTGTTTGGGTTTCTTCTCTGCTTTCAGGAAGGCCCAGTTAGGATATCCACATTGCTCTAGAGCCTGTCTTGTGTGGGATTTCTCCTTCTGCCTGGCTCCTGAGCTAGTGGGGACGCTGTCTGCTCTGTGATACAGAGTCCTGATGACTCCTAACTTGTGATCTAAAGGGTGATGGGAGTCAAACTGCAAATACTGGTCTGTGTGGGTGGGTTTGCGGTACACCTCAGTTTGCAAATGTCCTCTATCAGAGACTGAGACCTCACAGTCCAAGAAAGTTTGGCGATGTTACGCAGATGGTAGAAACAGGAACGAACCAGAGACTTAATATGATTTTCCAGAGTAAAACAAGAGTCAAAGGTTAGCCCAAGATGTCTAACCGAAGACTTAGCTAATTGACCAAGAGGTCCAAGGTTCTGCTTTATCACTGCAGTTGTTTTTCTGGAGCAAAGATGATTACTTCAGTTTTCTCGCTGTTCAGCTGAAGAAAACTTTCTGTCATCCAGCTTTTAACTGATTCCATACAGTTGAGTAAGATTTGTATTTTTGAAACCTCATTTGGTAAAAAAGAGATGTACAACTGAATGTCATCAGCATAACAGTGATATGAGATATCCTTAAAATATGACAGTATTGGACCAAGAGGGAGCAGATAGATAAAAAACAACAATGGCCCCAGAACAGAGCCCTGAGGAACACCAAAATGAACAGGGCAGGACTTGGATCTGAAAGTAGAGGAAGCCAAGAAGACTATCGGACAGGTAAGAGGACAACCATTTTAAGGCAGAACCTGAAATACCAGCCCAGCTCTTCAGCCTGTCCAGCAAGGTCAAATGATCAAGTGTCAAAAGCCAACGTCAGATCCAGCATAAGCAACACATAACATTTTCCTGCATCTCGTTGCATCAGTAGATCATTTGAGACCCTAAGGAGAGCTGTCTCAGTTGAGTGGGATTTACGAAACCCAGACTGAAAATGGTCCAGAATACTGTGATGATCAAGAGCAGCAGTTAACTGCTGGACCACAACCTTCTCAAAAATTTTAGCCAGAAAAGGAAGTTTGGAGATTGGTCTGTAACTGTTAAATGAAGAGGAATCCAAATGAACCTTTTTTAAGAGTGGGTGGATGACAGCACTCTTTAGGCAAACAGGTACTTGACCAGAAGCTAAAGAAGCATTTACTATGTTCAGTACACTAGGACCAATGCACTGAAAGGCACCCTTAAACAAGCCTGCAGGTAGAATGTCCAGAGAGCAGGAGGATGTCTTCATGGAGCTAACAAGCTTAACGAGCTCATGAAGGGACACTGGCTGGAAGGAGTCTAAAATAACAGGCCGAGCTAGAGAGGGAACAGTCAGCCCAGGTGCAGGTGAAGGAATATTATTTCTCACCTTACTGACTTTGTCTATAAAATAAGAAAGAAAAAGTTGGCAATCCTCATTTGAAGAGATGGGAACAGAAGGTGAAGCTGGGGTGGTAATGTCCCTGATAGTATTAAAAAACAGTTTGGAGTTTCCTTTGCTCCTAGAAAATCAGGTTAGAGAAATAAGTTTCCCTTGCTTCTTTAACTGCATTGTTAAAAGAGGCTAAAAGATCCTTTAAAAACAGAAAATGCACCTGTAGATTAGTTTTCTTCCACAAACGTTCAGTTTTTCTGCAAGAATGCTTTAAACATCGAATGCTGTCATTTATCCACGGTGTGGGGTTAGAGACGGGCAATGACCTCTTTTTGATAGGGCAAATATTGTCTAAAACAGAGAGACAATTTTCATTAAAATGATCAGTCAGTAAAACTACATCATTAAAAGGAGATAAAAATGGATTAAACTCAGCCAAAAAAAGGTCTCCTGTTGATGAGTTTAAAAAGCGAGAGCTGACCTCACGGCGAGGTGATTGCTGTAAAACAGTTTGATATAAATTAAAAAGAATACAGTGATGATCAGAGCTAAAAATGTCCTCAGAAGACAATCAACGTTCACACCTAAAGTAAAAACAAGGTCCAAGGTATGTCCTTTGGAGTGAGTCGGTCCTGACACTTTCTGAATGAAATTAAAAGAGTCCATTACACTGATAAAGTTCTTTGCCAAGGAGTCAGTGACATCATCAACGTGGATATTAAATATATTGTGGGATGTTGATTTTCACATACACCTTTCATAGTTCACCAGACACAAGTGCAGTGCTCCAGGGAAACCCATCCCACTGTATTAAACATCACCGCATGGATTTCTTCCCACCAGAGTTTCCACTCTGTCCCTTCAACCGCCGTTTGGCCACAGATCTGTCATGAAGAAAGCACCACACATTTTCAGTAGACAGACTGCAGACAAAATGTCTGTCAAACACCTGATTATCCTAGTGCATTTCCACATTGACAAACACACCCACAAGTTCCTGACCAATAACACAATGCTTGGCACATACGCCTGTGAGAAAGCCCTTTCTTGAGAAGGGGTGGGTGAAGCTGCTCTGAGAACAAAATGAGACAGTTTTCATCACAAAACTACATAAATGAGAGATGATTTTTGCAGCTCTGGGTGGAGTATACAGGACCCTTGAGTTTGCTTGCAGCTCCTCAGACTGAAGAAGTCTTTTGAATAAATGACAACATTTCAACAAAGAAGAACCCATCCAGAGGACCTGACTCAACCTTGATAGATGCATGTTCCTGGATTATTGAACAAGCATCAGGATATATAGAAAACATTATTTTCTTAGCCCCCGGCCCCTCCTGATTAATGTGCTCTCGCCCTGGCTGCACCCAGAATTTTTGTTAATAGTCAAACATACTGAAGAAACACAGAGCTGTTCATTGTTATTCTGGTCAACAATGGCGTGTTATTTCAGCACATTCAAATTAGTGTTGTCTGTCAGACTGGGAGATCATTATAGACTTTTTACATTGTGTAATCCTCTAATTAGGATGGAGGGTGAAGTTCACAATGTTCAAATTCATGCTATTTTTTTTCCAAATGTATATTGCTTACTGAATGCTAGGTTTAAAACAAAAAATAAATAAAAACAATGTGAAACCATCAACACAGCATGCATTTTCTGCAGCATTAGCAAAAATCCCAAGAACCAATGAACACATTTAAATTAAATTGTCAGAAAGTGACACTGAGTTTACATCTGCAACTGATGACATTCAGACTTATCTTGATTCAAGATGGCTGCCACAGTTAAGCAATTTTGGACAACACATAAATAGCTAACTCAATAAATTTTACAGATACTGAGCTAAAAATGTTTTAGAAGCTGAAATTTGCTGTAAGACAACTGATCACTTGTAAAAACTTTGTCATTAGCAATTGGAACTAATTATTTCTGTCTGTTAGCAAAATACCCCATGCTCCACAGGATGGATTTTAATTCATTTTGCAGAACAAGTTTAAAAAAATAGACCTCTACAACTAAAAGTTTGAACTGAGCCAAATTCAAGATGAATACCACTAACCCCAGAAAACATAAAATTGACTATTACTCATAATTTTTTATTAATTTTGAGATACAAATTCTGTTGCGTTTTCTGACCATTTTCCCAGATGCATACATTTAGTGTAACACACTGAAATTTTTTCTTAATAATTTTGGCATTAAATGTTGGAGTCAACCCTGACTGGGTGAACCATCGACTGATTTCAATGAAACTTCCAGAAAGTAATCAATGGCTCTACTTCTTCAGTTAACTGAATTTTGGTGTCAACCCAATTCTAAATAAATGTAGTCTATAAAAAATAGTTATACGTCAGTGATTTTTTTCAAATACTGAGCTGAAATTTTTCTTATTGGGCTAATCTAATAATGTTGATAGTTGTACAAAAGAAGACTCGTTTATACACATATTGCAGACCACTGCAGATCTGGTTTATTAAAACATTTATCTTACTTTTGATTGTTGATCTTCATTCTAAAAGATCCCAACCATTCTGATTAATTCACTATAAAATAATACAAGCTGCCATTAACTGCTTCACATATTGTCTCAAACGGTTTAATGAAGCCAAGCAAAGGGGCGTTCCTGGTACAAAAAGCTGCCAATGCCACTGGCCTCTCTGAAGAAGAAAGAAAACCATGACAGCTTTGGTGACAGGTCACTTTTAATTAGACTGGTAGTACAATGAAGAAAATATATATATTTTTTTTTTACTGTCCTATTTTTAAACTCAAAGTTGGAATCCCTCTGACAGATCCTGAAGATTAAAGTTAATTGCAGCGGAGACACTTACAATTCTTACCTTTTGTATCTTTTTGTGCCTGGGGCAGCTGTGGCTGAGTGGTAAGAACAGTCATCTTCCAATGCAAGAGTTGGATGTTCGATTCCACCAGCAGTCACATGCCGAAGTGTCCCTGGGCAAAACACTGAACCCCTCGTTGCCTATGATGTGTGTCCCATCGGTGTATGAATGTGATAAGCACTGATTATTCTTTGTATTGATCTAGCAGAGTGCTCTATGAATGGGTAACTGAGGGCACAGATTGTGTTGTAAAGAGCTTTGAGTGTCTTGATAAGATAGAATGGTGTTATATAAGTACAGTCCATTTACCTCTGTGTCCTTGAATCTTTGTTCGCTCTTGGAAAACCTAACTTTAGGTTCACACTTATTTTTGCTCCACTAAAAGGACAAACTAGTTTTAACTGGAACATTGTGATGTATGAACCGTACAAAAATGTGTAGATTTGGAGATAAATGTGTAGATTTGGAGATCATGAATTTTGAAAGTGGCTGCCAGTGGCAGGGTCACCATAACCCACCCACCAGTGCCTCTCACTCCTTGACTTCCAAGTGAAGAAAAGATAAAAAGCATTCAGACTGAAAAACAAGCCTCAGACAGTCATTGAGCAAATGCTATGCATCGGATCTTGGTAATTTTTGTACCAAAAGCAGCAGAAAATTGAGGACTCCAATCCCTGTCTGTTTTGTTTTTCCATTTACACCCTCATCGCAGTTGGTGAGTGACAGGTGGAGCTTCTTAGCCACAGCTGACAACAATAGGCCTATGAGCTCCCTTCAAAATAAAGGCAGAAGACAGCCCAGAACCTGATTCTGGAGCACTGGTTAGCTAACAACAGTTTCAGCCTACAGCTTTTATTGTGATGGAAAAAATCTTACCCAAAAGAACCACACTCAACAGCAGGAGAAGATTTTTAAGGGTGCATTCACACCAGTCCTGTTTAGTCCGCTTTAATCAAGCTCTAGTCCATTTGCCTAGAAAGTCCGGTTTATTTGGGGAGATGTGAATATGCAATCGAACTCTGATATAGACCAAAAAAGTGAACTCTGGTCCACCTAAAAATGTTGGTTACGTACTGTAACCCCAGATTCTATGAGTATAGGCGTAGCCCTTTAAGAGCTGTCGCTGGTGGGTTTTATCCTGTCATGCAAAGCATCGCACTGAAAAGTTTAGTCCACGCCCACCTGTTGTGTGGGACCCACCCGGTCCGTATAAATTACGTTAAGAGCGGGTAATCGGCTCCCAAATAGCTTTTTCTTCAGCCATTTAGAAGCCAGTGAGGCCCGGCACTTAAAGGGCTACGCCTATACTCATAGAATCTAGGGTTACAGTATGTAACCAACGTTCTATATTGTATAAGCTTTGCCCTTTAAGAGCTGTCGCTGGTGGGTTAAAGGCGAAGCAGGATGTGGTCTCCGCCTCACTGGGTCCATTCGAACACCATATGAAGCGCCCGCTTGCCCAAAAAACTTCTTGTCACTCAGCTCTCCATGTGTGTAAATACGCGTTGCATAAGTTCCAAAGTATCAAAAGAATAATAGTTAATGATATAAAAACCTTGATGTGTCCCTATACTGGTGAAATATTTCTCAAGAGCACTGTCAGGGATTTTTTGGTCAAAGATTATGGATGTTTTTATTATTATGACTGAGAACAATATTCCTCTCTGCCTTGAGGACAAGAAGCCCAAAACAATCCAAAACAGTCTCTCAAAACATTATTTTATCTCTGCCCATGAACGATATGTTTGTTGTGTACGTAGACTGTAGCTGTCTTCAAAGACACCCTCTGAACTATGCTGAACTCTGAGTGAAGTATAAAAGCGAGCAGATAACAAAGCTCATAGCTGATTCTGTGAAAATGTTCTCATGCTTGTGCATCTGTAGTGAACTAAGCCTCAGGTCAAAAGCCTTCCTGGGACAGGAACTGTTATTTCATTGATTTGAGTCCAGAAACACAAATTAAGCTCATCCAGAGACTTTCTAAGTGTGTCCTACACTAATCAATTGAAAGAACACTCTCTTTTTATTATCATTACTATTTTACAATATCTTGATAATCAAAGTGTGTTTAGTTCAAATCATTTTTAAATGTTGAAGTGAACTACTCATTTTAAATCAACTGTGAAACAGTATAAATGATTTTTAATCCTCATTCAAAGTAGAAATCAAGTTAAAATGCCTGTTACAAGTAATTATGCATTTTTGATTTTCTGTCTGAAATGAGCAAGTTGTGATGTCGGTCAAAAGTCAAGGAACGGTCAAAAACATGTTTATCGGAACGAAATGTCATGTTTAACTCTCTCAGATAGACAGAAGGAGACTGGCTCCTAAATGTCTCTGTTTCTTCAAAACATCTTTCTGTCTGTTCTTAAAACATCTACTCTGTCTCCTTGACTTGTAGTAACCTCTTACGTCACTAAAACCACACCCCTGTTGGTTCGTTCAACCAATCAGGAAGTTCTCAGAGGAACCAGAAGTGACCTCTTTAAAAGGGTTGACACTTCCTAGTTCCAAGCAGAACAACGTTCCAGAGAGAACCAGAGTTCCAGGGAGAACATCGAACGAGAAGTTCCTGAACAAGAGAAGTTCAGAGGAACAGAAGTTCGAACAGTTTCTAATGGAGTGACAAGAGTCCGTCGATGCCACGACGTCTCGCTGTGGCTCTACCCGACGAACGCTCTGAACAATGAGGAAGTCTGTTCTGTGATGATCTCACGACTCCTGAGGTCACAGCTGTTCTTACGGAGACGCTGAAAAGAGTTGAAAGAAAACTCTACACCGAAGCCGAAACTATCGTCTGCAAAGATAAAAGAGTCGATCTTCAACTGCTAGTGTACCGTGGGTTAAGCTGCGTCCAAAGGAGCGTGTTGTTTCTGGTTATACAGACACTTTCCCTCACCCATCGCTCTCCATTTAAACTTCATTTTCCCATCTTTAAAACTCTTCTATCTGCCAGTAATTAATCCAGATATTTTCAGAAATGTCTGTTGTATTTCAGTTGCAAGTGAGAAATCATGGCCGTATGATTTCTCAGTGCAAAAGCTCATTAATTAAGCTGTGTTAATTGTAATCAATCTGTCAATTAATGTAAATGTGTGATGTGTTTTAAATCGTTTAAAATAAACGACCCACTTTTGTTGGTGAGTCAGAAATTTAAACACGTTTCCGTCCACATTTAATATTCAAAACACGATATTACTCAGTCCAGAAAAATGAAAGAATCCGTTTAAATTATGGATAATATCAGACGCATATTATCCTCTTACACATCTATGTAACCTGTCCTGAATGCAATCCTTGAAAGTATAAGTGCTGGTTAGGGTGTTTTCACACCTGATAGTCCGGTAGACTCAGTTCGATTGGCCCCAATCGAACATTTGTTTGCATTTTTCGGCTGGACTTTTTGTTTTGACCCCTCACCAAGTGGTCAACATGACACCAGAGCTTACCTTGATGACCTTGACTTCCACCTTCAAAGATTTCCTGACACTACCATCCGGGACTACATCTATCTGATTAAGCTGACAGCCAGTAGGAAGGTCAATGTTTGTCGACCGTCAACCGACTCACGTACAGACTAGTCTCTTCCTCATTCGTCAAGCTCTAGAGAAAGAGTTCTCTGACCTTGTCTTACAGTCTGGACTGGCATCAGCCCTTACAGTCAGACAAGGCAGACATGAACCATCAAACAACTACTACTACCGGCTTCTCCATGCTTATTTTGGTTCATGAAATGAACCTCAGATGGAAGAAGACCCTAATTTTCAAACTCTGTTTGTCCAAAATCTCCATCCATCCATTAGCCATCAGCTAGGCATAATGGCTGACCCTCGGACCGCCACGATTCAACAGCTTCGCGATTGGGCCACTTTAGCATTCCAGAAGCTAAAACAGTCCAGACCGGCTGAACCAAATGCTGTCCTAACGATGAATACAAGTTTTTTGCCATTAGAACTTGAAGGAACTGGTGCAAATTCTGACTCACACTAGGGCATTAACATAGTTCTCGAGTAATCTACACATCGATTGCTAGGACATCTATCGATGTTAAAAATGTAAAGTCGGGTATCTGTAGTGACGTCATATTATGTGACCACCGTATGACCATAGGGGGTGGTGTTGCACTGTTGCAGGTCACAGAGTATGGTGTATCACCGGGTCCTATCCACCGAACCAGAACCAGTTTCGGTTTAAGTTTCGTTTTTGACGTGTTGCGTTTCTTCACGTTTGTAGTTTAATAATAATAACTAATGATTTAGTTTTTTCCTGTGACTTATTTGCAGTATGATAAATGGTAGGAGCATAATATTCGCTCCCAATGTTTTGTTGGTCTATTTTTTTGTAAATAATTACCGTTTTTTGCGGTTTTATTAATTTATTTATTTTTGTATCTTGAGATCTATGACGTCATCAAATATTCAAGTTCTACTCTGGTTTTATTATGTTAATGTCGAGTTTAAAAATTATATACTCGTTCAACCCCTACTCACACCAAGAAAAAATTGTACCTCCAACACCCAAATCCAGTAGGACACAACAGTATTTTGGGCCTGACAATCCTCGTCAGTGTAAAGGCCCAAATAAACATCCAGACTCTTTAAAGAACCAAAACTATCCACGTCCCGACTACCGAAACTACAACAGGGATTATCAAGGGGGTAGACAATCCCCAAAATACAACTGCAGATTCACAAATCATGACCAACCCTCAAGGCAGACCCACCAGTTCCAGAACCGTTGCGCTCGACCTGAGAAAGAACCAGCATGTGCGACACCCTGAAAAAATAAGGGAGTCAACCAAGCCTCAAGAGGAAGACCTCAACGATCTAAGCCCAAAAGATAGGCAGATTGTCATGCGTATACTGGAAGAAATAAGCAAAAACAATAAACAGAACAAGGCTGACCTTCTATCAATAGTGTCTCTTGTTCCTGAACTTAACAGTCCAACTGTTGCCACTCTACCTTTGGAACCCCAAGCCATAAGGGAAGAGACTCAATCAGCAACTGCAGATCGCAGCTCTTCCCCTGCTGCTGAAGTAGAGACCTCTGATCTTGACCTTTATGGTTCAGAATCAGAAACTGACCAGTCACACATACCAAGTGCTGTCTTGAATATCCAAATGAATGTTGACGACCCATCATTTGAGAATGATGACTCTAGGATTCCAGTGGAACCTCCAGTGCAACAGTTCTTGTGTAACCTAACTGAGAAAGGAGTCGCAAGAAAGTTATATCTTTCCCTGACCCTTGAACAGGTTATGACACATGATGCTCTTCTGGACACTGGGACAGACATAACACTATGTCTGCCAAACTGTTTGAGAAACTGCGATGAGTGGCAAATCGGGCCGGCAGAGATCTTATCCTCCAACCATGTGCCTTGGATGTGAAGCCGTACACCTTCGATGAAACCACTCTGTCCAGAGTAGCATTGATTCAACTTCAGATCGGACCAATGACAATCATACACCCTGTGTATGTATCATACCTTGAGTCCATCCCTTTCTTAGTAGGCCAATATCTTTTAAACCGATATCAGCCTTTGATTAACTTCAAAAACCTTAGAGTATGGACATAGGTACGCCAACCGCTCCCCGTCACTCTTCCACCAGAAATACATTTCCAGTGCGCTGCGCTGGACGCTACTGACCAATCAGACAATCCGACACCTATAGGCCATAATCAGGTGAATTAGACCACACCGTCCCCCACAGGAAGGCCAGCCACCATGGTACAACCACTGGAGCTGACCCTAGCCCAACGTGACACCTTTTTTTGTTCCCTAGGTCCCTCACAGTCCAGTGAACACTACCTAACACAGGTGTTTAAAGTTCTTGAGATACAGGACTCCCACATGAACAATGCTGTCCTAGCTCTCTGGATGGATAAGTCCGCCATCAGCCATGACCTCTATGAGGCCTTGTTGCAGGATCACTGTGACCTCCAGATGGTTAAAAAGTCTTTCCTCTTCTCAAATGACCCAAAATCTTTTCGTGTCTTAACAAGTGGGGGCATCTGTGTCCTCAAAGTCAAATGAAATCATAAGAAACTGACCAATCCCTTTCTTGTGGTCCCAAACTTGTCTCATGCTGTGTATATAGGCAATGATATCTTAGTCTGACTTGGTGTTCAAGTGGACACCATCAACAATGTTTTGTGGTCCCTGACAGTTGTCCCTCAGGATGCACTTGTACCCGATCTGGACAATCTCTGATCTGGACAGACAATCCCTGAAGCTTGTCAGGTGGCCAACAGTCAACACATTATGGTACCGGCTCATACTCAAAACCAACCCATGCCAATACACATCCTAGCAGGACAAACTCTTAGATATTCACAGGCTTTCTTCCAACCTGCCCCACTCTTCTTCAACTTAGGACTTTCATTAGAGGCCACACCCCTCCTGGGCCTCAACTCCAGGACTTCCTGCCTTTCCGTCTGTAACATTAGTGCGGAAGACATCCTGATTCCTAAGTCCACTCCATTAGGTTGGCTAGTAAGCACTAGCTTCCATGACTTCAAGTTGAATGTACCCATCCTGGGAGACATTCCAAGCTCCCTCCTCCCTGATCATTGTATTGAACAAATTTTGTATACAAAACCATCCAAAGCCATTGCCCTTTTTTTAATCACTGATTTCGACCATGACGCCATTAGACGTGTGGACCTCACCAACAAGGACAAGACGGTATTGCAAACCTTCAACGTAATGTTGATGAGTAAGACCAAAGAGACTCCAGACACACCTGTAGAGTCACCATCCTCTGAGCTCCACCCTTGGGTCCGATCACAGATTGAACAAGTAGTTTCCCAAGCCGACACTCTGACCAATGATGAAGAAAGAGAAAAACTTTGCCAAGTTCTTCTCAAATACGAAGAGTCCTTCTCAGTTTGACTTCAATCCACACCGTCCGCATACCAACTCCACCTAATTCTCCTCCTACTTAGGCTGCCAAAGGAATCTTGTACTGGCGCACATATGAGCCCATACAACATCACTGTAACCTCCGGAGAAAGCTTGGCCTTCACATGGAATACCTGCTGACTTCCTGTTTCCTGATGGAATATCGTTGATCTTCCTGTTTCCTGATGGAGTACCCTTGAGCTTCCTGTTTCCTGATAGAATACCGTGGATTTAATTTTCGTGTGTGGAATTAATTTTTTTTTTGAATAACCTCTCACTTGGAAAAACTTGGATTAATTTTTCCCTTGGAACTATTCCTTTTGACTTTGTATGGAATAACATTAACTCATTTCTCCTTTCCTGCCTTGGAGTTACTGTTTTTGACTTTTGAAATCCATCTCAACACTTGTTGGAACCCTTCTGATGTGTGGATGCTGTTTGTTGCGATTCACCAACCATGGATCAGGTTGTAAATCGCAAAGTGGGGGATATGTAGGGACACATCAAGGTTTTTCTATCATTAACTGTTATTCTTTTGATACTTTGGAAGTAAGACTGACTCTCCATTCACAAAGTTGGACAGTAAGGAACCACATGTTATCATATAAGATGAATAACAAAAACCTGTTATTGTAATTAATTGCACACCTGGTATTAGGATTTCAGCAAAGCTGAAAGGTCCTTTTGTATGAGAACTTTTCCATCTGACCTGTGAAATATAACATTTAAAACGTACGCTTATCTCTTCCGAAAAGGGAGGATTCATTCTCCAGTTTTAGAGTGTGAGAAAGACCCCATTGTTTTTCAAGGACTCTTCTTTATCTCACGGTAGAAATCATTTCTTTAACAAGTGTTGTGAAATAAAGATTGTGTTCCTTGTTGAATCTGACTCCCACTTCTTGTTTTACTTTGAAATTGACACACTTCCTGTTTTATTTTGAAGAGGCTCCCACAGATTGATTTCTGTTCCGGTTTACATCATGTAACACGATGTCTCACATTTCTGATTGGTTTGAAACTGGCCAATCCCATGACAGCAGG
>NC_056515.1:7068587-7087830 GCF_014905685.2 Nematolebias whitei
GGTAACAAGCAGAGCTCGGGTGGAGAAATAAGAGAAAAAACACAACACAAGTTAAATGTCTGAGTTCTCCTGAACACAATTGAATGTTTTGCTGTAAAAATGGCTAAGTTTATTTACTTTCTAAGCTCAATACTCAGTAATCATGCATAAAGGAAGTGATATAAAACTGGTGTTCAGAAGTTACAACTGTGTGCATAAGTTTGAATGAAAATGTTTATGGATGAGTAAAAAGCTGCTTAGAAGTTTGATTATTCTGTTATATTGATAATTTACCAGAGCAAAGTAAATTAGCCATTTAATATTTTTATTAAGGTTATTAAAATTCAACAGTAAGTTGAAAGAAGGTCCACCCTTCTGTCGTGATTGGCTAGACCATCACATTGTAACGCCTCTAAGTCAAAGAAATGTATTTCCTGACATTTGGCTTAGAGCAGTCTGGAAGAAGCTTTGAAGAAGTAAGGTCAAACAATTAGATATTTTATTGCCAGAAGATCTTTGCTACCAGAAGGAGAAAACGCAGCCCTGCGGGAGCTCATCAACCGACCCCCCTCGGGAGCCAACTTTCGACTCTAGATTTCAGCTGATTTCCAGTGTCGAGAGAAATCCCACCTTGGGCACATAAGTCATCTCAAGAGTCCTGGTAACCCTCCAGGGGCTTGAATTGCAGATCATCTTCCAATCGTTAAGAAAAAGCTGCTCAGATTTTCTATGCTGGTGTCTGATGTTCCAGATAAGAAGTTGTCCAGTATAAAAATTTAATCATTATTAATTAGAATTAAGTTCTCCTAAATTGACAAAGAACATCTAGCCAAAACACTTCATTTAGCTAACTTTATAAATGATAATTTACTCTGCTTTTTGAAACTCATAATTTAGAAATATTAAAGTTTAAAAGATAACTCCATAACCTTGTGTTGTCAAAGTAAGCCATGATTCATTCTGCAGCTATATTCACCGTTTGATCACTTATATTCACTAAAATTGATAATAAATCTCACAAAATTGTACTTTGACTCAAAGCGTTTTTATTATATATGACATTTTTTTTAATACGAAAATAATTCACAAGAACATTAAACTTGAGTCTGATTGAATAAATTAATAATTTCTGGCTTCAGAACCGGAAGCCAGTGGTGCCCCTTCAAAAAAATATAATTACTCATAAAAATTAAACGATCTGAGGACTGTTAATCCTACACCAGTAATGTCCTTATAATCTAATCCTCCGTGACTCTGTTCCTCCAGTTCCGTGAGTCTGATCCTCCTGAGTCTGAGTACTTGTGTCTCCTTGTACGCAGCCTGGACCTCAAACCCTCCATGCTCTTCATCCTACAATAAACAAGTATCAGACATGGTCGACTTCTGCATCGCCACCTCTGGTTTTACCTGTCGCTCTCCTGCTTGAACTACTTACCTCATGGAAAATCCACGTCATCACCCCTGGTCCTGGAATCCTCCATCCTTCTTCTCTGAGCCTGAAAGATAAGATAACAATTCAGTTCAGTTTATTTGTATAGTGCCAAGTTAGAACAGAAGTTCTTAGGGCACTGCACAGAAACATTCACATACATTATAAAAGGCATTTAGTAAAAGTTATCTAAGGAAGCAGCATTGTGTTGAATTTTTATTTTATTTATTGCCAACAAGCAATAGCCTATCCTTCTGTCCTAACATAAATTTTTTTGTGAAAGTTATACCTATAATACCTTCTGCAATTTACTGTAGATCCTCACTCTTAAAGGTAAAACTATTTTTTATCCTGTGTTGCTGAATCTCTTTGATTTTTGGAAATTCAAACTTTTACAAGTTTTTAAAAAGCTTTGTTTAGCAAATATCAGAAAAAATGATGATCACACACACACATATTTTTTGTATTTTTTGACAGTGTGGGAAATATGACAATTTAAATTGATTGATTGCTTAGACTTGAAATACATATTCATACATACAATACATGGCTCAAAACAAAACTCAATGTTAGAGAAGTTGGCTGTGTGCTATTTACATTAAAGGGAAATTTAAAAAAATAAAGCACTAAAAAGCAGACTGTGTGAAAGAAGTTAAAAATGTCCAATTTTATGTGTATGTGCAAAAGAGAGTTATAGAAATAAGAAGAGTTTATTTGCTAAGGATCTCATAAGATTTCTAAATTTTGTTTGTGACTACTGTCAGCTACACATTTTGTTGAAAAATTTCAAAATCACAAAACTTAATTCATTCAACCTTTTATGAATCATTTACAAGAGAGACCTGATTTCAACAAATAATTATGACAACAGTGGACAACAGCGACAACAATAAACAATCATAAAAGAGGCATATTGATTTTTTTTAAACAAATTAAAATAAGATGGCATTAAAAGTAGCAAAAGCAGCTAGATTATAAGGCAAAAGTTTATTTGTTTATTTATGTTTATTTAGAAAACTAAAAACAGGAACATGTCTGCAATGGTCCCTGTCAGGAGTCCAAAAGATTCTTAAAGCCACTTAGAGAGGTCAAGGTCAAGAGCTTCAGATCTTTTTCAAGATATTCCAGGAAACAGGAGTGAAGTAGGAGAAGGCCCTTTTGCCAAGTTCAGTCTGCACTGAGGGAACACTGTAGGTAATAATATCCTGAGAGTGCACGCTGTAGCTGCACTAATGCAGAGAGATGTAGGAGGAGATGTATGAAGGCAGCAGACCAAGATGTGATTTAAAGATGAAAATGTACCAGTGGGAGAGTTTGTGTGAAGTTAATGATGTCTAGTTAACCAATGAATACCGAGTGCAGTGATGGGTACCATAATCACAGCCAGTTATGAATCTTAGATAGACAGCATCCTACAATCTGCAGGGTTCTTGTAAGAGCGTGCATATAAATAATGTCACCATAATCAATTGAGTGAAAGAAAGTCACAGTTACAATGTGATTCCTAGAATTCAGATTTAGACAGGATATATTTCTGAAAAAGTAACCCAGTTTAACTTTCAGTTTCTTTACGGAGTTTTCCACATGGAGCTTAAAAGAGCTTGTTTAAAAGAGGTTGTTTGTTAAAAGAGCTAAAAATTAACATGTTTTCCAAGATGGCGCCGGTGTGTAGGGCTGCCCCTCTCTCGCTCTCTGCTTGTATTGTATTTTTATTATTTTTACAATGGTTTGTGCAGTGTGCCGAGTCATATTTTCAGTATGATCGTTGAGCACTTTTGGAGCTCCGTACATTTGCTGAAATTCCTGCCGAGTTTTTGTACAGCGGTCAGCACTCTCCTCCACCGGTCCTGTCTGAGATTCCTGCATTCCTTCTGCATGACCCTGGCCTTTCTCCATGGAGGAAACGTCACAGACGTCGTGGGAAGCGTGCAGGGATTTTGGTGAAACTGAGGCAAAGTGTGGATTATTCTATTAGGACTCGCTCTGGATCTGATCATCTCCTCTCTGACCCGTGGTGCTCCCGGGGCCCGGCTGCTGGCCAGCTGCCCGCGCGCTCAGTCCATGTAAACACCTGGAGTTGTTTACCTGTGTGCCGCACCAGCAGACCTGGAGGAGCTGTTCTTCATAACCTGGCGCGCGCTTCTCCTTCAACGGCTGTGTCTGCGTTAGACTCTATCAGGATGTGTTTAATCAACGCAAGGTCTGTTTCCAACAAGACGTTTGTCCTCAATGACTTTTTTAAAGATGAGGAGTTGGATTTTCTGTTTGTCATGGAATCTTGGATTTCTGATGGTGAGTCCAGCGCCTTGGTGGAAGTACTACCCCCGGACCGTCTGTGTTTCAATGCCCCACGGCCATCAGGTCGGCGCGGGGTGGGATTATTAACAGTTTTTAAAGCAAACTTGGCCTGTAAACAGTTGTCCATCCCGGTGTCCCACGCCAGCTTTGAGCTAAGCGTCTTTGAACTCGGACACTCTCCTCTGGTTCTGTACGCACTCGTCTACCGCCCCCCTCGATCCAAGGACTTCATAAATGAATTCTCTGACTTTTTGGCTGATATCACACATAGATACATTCACTTTTTGTTTATTGGTGACTTTAATTTCCATGTGTGTTGTCAGGAGAAGCCCTTAGTGAAGGACTTTCTAGATTTATTGGACTCTTTTAATTTAACTCAGTAGGTAAACGGTCCCACCAAAGAACACGGTCACACGCTGGACCTCGTTTTAACACGCAATGTCTCTGTTTCTAATTTGAAAATCGGTGACAATGTTTTTTCAGATCACATGCCTGTATTGTTTGACTTCACCCCCCCTTGTCCTACTGCTAAGATGTGCATTCCTGCACGTATGCGTTCCATTAACCATTTCACTGCTGCTCGTTTTAATGAAGGTTTTAACTCTGAGAGGATCGAACAGCTCTCGGTGTCTCTTCCACTGAGGAGCTAACCTCTCAGTTCAACTCTGCCTGTTTAGATGTTCTGGACCATGTTGCTCCCCTTAAGACCAGAAAAACGAAACTTAAATCAGAGCCTTGGCTGAATGACATCACTCAAGCCGTTAGGCAGCAGTGTCGCAGAGCTTAACGAAGGTGGAGGAAGGACAGGCTGCAGGTTTCTTTTCAAATGTTAAGGGAGAGTTGGCGTCATTATCAGGAAACCGTTAAAGCTGCCAAATGTAAATTCTTCTCTGATCTAATTGTCTCCAACTCCCACAACCCCCGAGTTCTTTTCTCCACCCTGAACTCAGTTCTACACCTCAGTGAGCCTTCACCTCTGGAAGCCTCAACTGAGCTGTGTGAAAACTTCCTCCATTTCTTTTTAGAAAAAGTGGCAAACACCGGGCACTCATTTCTCCACCATCTCATGATCTGTCCATCCCATCTCAGTGTGTGGCTGTGTTTGACCACTTTGAGCCCATCTCTCTGTCTTCTCTGGAGCAGGTAATGTGCAGCATGAAGCCATCTGGTTCCCCCTTTGATGAGGTCCCCCCTCGACTACTAAAGGAAGTTTTTCCTACCCTGGTTCCTTTTATTCTCGCTATTCTGAATAGCAGTTTATTCTCAGGTGTGGTGCCAAAAACTTTTAAACATGCTGCTGCCCATCCCCTCCTGAAAAAACCTAAACTTGACCCCTCAGTCATGTCGAACTTCCGGCCTGTCTCCAGACTCCCATTCACCTCCAAGCTACGGGAAAAAATTGTGGAGTCTCAGTTGAAACAGTTTTTGGGGGATCACGCTATCCTAGAGTTATTCCAATCTGGCTTCAAATCTCTCCATAGCACCAAAACTGCCCTACTTATCACAGTCCTCAGTGTTTAGACCCATTTGCAGGCAGGCGAGCGAGGCAGGAGTTTAAATAAAAATAATTTATTTAAACAACAAAACAAAAAGCTGTCGGTGCAGCAAAACTTACTCTGGCAAAACAGGATCAAGAACAAGACTGAACAGGACATCAGAGTACACAGGCGAAGCAGATCATCAGGTGGACAAAAACAGACAGGACAGAGGAGGACTGAGATGTCTGTGAATACAGAACAATGACCGGACGAGGAGTGGAGGAGAGAAAGGCTTTTTATAAGACAGAGGGAGAGTGAGTAATGAGAGCACCTGGGCAGGTGGCTGATGAGGGACAGGTGTGCATGATAAAGACTGAGGAGTGGAGAGGCAGACTGAGGAGCAAGTGGAAAACAGAATCAGATATATAGGAACAGAAATCACACAAAGAGCAGAACAACAAAAGTACAAAAAGCAGAGTGGGGGACACAAATAAATATAAAGAAAACAGACAGGGACAGAGCCTGTCATAACCCCCCTCTCAAGGGACGGCTCTTGACGTCCCCTAGAACACAACACAGAAAACATAGAATGGGTGGGAGGATGGGGGAAACAAGGATGGAGGGCACAAAAAGAAAATCTAAACAAAAAACCGACAGGGTATACCTGGGAGCAAAAAGACTCAAAACACAAGTATTTCTATGAACGGCCCTGGGCATCGTTCCTAGCGGGACCAGAGTTTGGGCGGACGGCCCGAGGACCGTCCAGAGCGGGACCAGAGTTCGTGCGGACAGCCCGGGGACCGTCCAGAGCAGGACCAGAGTTCGGGCGGACGGCCCGGGGACCGTCCAGAGCGGGACCAGAGTTCGGGCGGACGGCCCGGGGACCGTCCAGAGCGGGACCAGAGTTCGGGCGGACAGCCCGGGGACCGTCCAGAGCAGGACCAGAGTTCGGGTGGATGGCCCGGGGACCGTCCAGAGCGGGACCAGAGTTCGGGCGGACGGCCCGGGGACCGTCCAGAGCGGGACCAGAGGTCGGGGAAGGATGGAATGGGACCAGAAATGGTGGTGTTGGCTGCTGCTGGGGAAGGCGGGACGTTGGCAGCTGTTGGGTCAGGACGGGGTTCAGAAACTGCTGGACCAGACCTGGGTTCAGTAGCCGGGAGGTCGGACGAGGGTTCAGCAGCCGATGGGTCAGAGACGGGTTCTGCAGCCGAAGAGTCATAGGTGGGTTCTGTAGCCAAAGAGTCGAAGGCGGGTTCTGCAGCCGAAGAGTCGAAGGTGAGTTCTGCAGCCGAAGAGTCAAAGGCGAGTTCTGCAGCCGAAGAGTCAAAGGAGAGTTCTGCAGCCGGAGTCGAAGGAGAGTTCTGCAGGCGAAGAGTCGAAGGTGAGTTCTACAGGCGAAGAGTCGAAGGCGAGTTCTGCAGGCGAAGAGTCGAGTTCTGCAGACGAAGAGTCGAGTTCTGCAGACTAAGTGCCGGGTTCTGCAGCTGCGGGGTCAGAGCCTGGTTCTGCAGCTGCAGGTGATGGAGCCGGGCCCACTGGAGGATTGGGGCCCACTGGAGGCTTGGGGCCCACTGGAGGCTTGGGGCCCACTGGAGGCTTGGGGCCCACTGGAGGCTTGGGGCCCACCGGAGGCTTGGGACCCACTGGAGGCTTGGGACCCACCATTGTAGAGATCCCAATAGATGGGGTGTCAGAACCAGTCCCCACAGAGACATAGGAAGGAGGTGGGGCTGCAGCAGCAGGTGGTGGAGGCTGGGCTGCAGCAGGAGGAACGGGGTCTGAGCCGAGTTCTACAGCTGCGGGGTCAGAGCCGGGTTCTGCAGGCGGCGAGTCCGGCGAGGGGTCTGCAGGCAGCGCAACCAGGAGAGCTGGAGCGGGCGGCGAGACCTGGAGAGCCGGAGCGGGCGGCGAGACCAGGAGAGCAGGAGCGGGCGGCGAGACCAGGAGAGCCGGAGCGGGCGGTGAAACCAGTCCATTCGCCAATGAGGGGTGCTTGGGATGACCAGGGGGCGTGGCAGATGGCAGGAGAAGAGAGCGCAGCACACGTCTCTCATTCCAAGCTTGAGAAAAAAGCTCAAACACCCCCGGTTCATAACCTTCTAGTTCCAACCGGGTAAACACGTTAACAAAGTCCTCAGCGGCCACCAACCTCTTCCACAGATCCTTGGGGGTGGCCCTGGTGTCCAGATAATTACGCGTTACCCGGCGGAGTTGCTCACGTTCGTGCTGGCGCTTGGAGCGGAGCAAATAACCTGCTGGGTCTGGGTCTGGTCCGGTCTTTGTATCACAATCCTCAGTGTTTAGACCCATTTGCAGGCAGGCGAGCAAGGCAGGAGTTTAAATAAAAATAATTTATTTAAACAACAAAACAAAAAGCTGTTGGTGCAGCAAAACTTACTCTGGCAAAACAGGATCAAGAACAAGACTGAACAGGACATCAGAGTACACAGGTGGAGCAGATCATCAGGTGGACAAAAACAGACAGGACAGAGGAGGACTGAGATGTCTGTGAATACAGAACAATGACGAGGAGTGGAGGAGAGAAAGGCTTTTTATAAGACAGAGGGAGAGTGAGTAATGAGAGCACCTGGGCAGGTGGCAGATGAGGGACAGGTGTGCCTGATAAAGACTGAGGAGTGGAGAGGCAGACTGAGGAGCAAGTGGAAAACAGAATCAGATATATAGGAACAGAAATCGCACAAAGAGCAGAACAACAAAAGTACAAAAAGCAGAGTGGGGAACACAAATAAATATAAAGAAAACAGACAGGGACAGAGCCTTTCACTACTGAAGGTTTTTAATTACATTTTCATATCCACAGACGCAGGTGATTCTGTGCTGCTTGTCTTATTGGCCCTTACATCTGCTTTTGACACCATCGACCATAAGATCCTCATTTCTAGACTGGAGCAGTGGGTGGGCATCACAGGGTCAGCCCTTAAATGGTTTGGGTCCTACCTCTCTGACAGAACCTTCTGTGTCAATATTAAAGATTTTAGTTCGGCATCGACAGCGCTGCAGTGCGGGGTACTACGGGGGTCCATCCTCGGTCCCCTTCTCTTTTCTTTATACCTGCTGCCACTAGGTGCTATTTTCCACAAACACAACATACCCTTTCATTTCTACGACGATGATTGCCAAATTTACCTCCCCCTGAGGCACAGAGGCACACGCTATATTCAGCATCTTCTTGACTGCCTGGCTGACATCCGGGACTTTAAACTTCTTAAGCTTCAATGAGAAGAAGTCTGAAGTCATGCTGTTCCTTCCCAGTGGCTCACTCATCAACCATGACATTGACCTTTTCTCTCTAGCCCTGCTAGAGAAACAAAAGGTCACTAATCTGGGGGTGATAATGGACCCGTCCTTAAAACTCAACAGTCATGTAAACATGATGGTCAAATCCTGTTTTTTTCAGCTGAGACAGCTGTCTAAGCTGAAGCCTATACTCTCCAAAAAGAACCTTGAGACAGTGATCCACGCCTTCATAACATCTAGGCTTGATCACTGCAATTCACTTCTGTTTGGAATCAGTCAGTCCTCCATTGCACGTCTACAACTGGTCCAAAATGCTGCAGCCCGATTTTTAACTGGTACAGGCTATAGAGAGCACATCACGCCAGTTTTGGCCTCCCTGCACTGGCTACCCATTCACCTTAGGATCCAATTCAAAATTCTCATGTATGTTTTTAAATCACTGAACAGTTCCGCCCCATCCTATCTCACTGATCTTCTGCAGCCATATGTCCCACCGCGCTCTCTGAGGTCAGCAGACCAGATGCTTCTCTCAGTCCCAGAAACCCGTCGTAAGCTCAGAGGTGACAGGGCTTTCTCTGTTGCAGGTCCACGACTGTGGAATGAGTTGCCACTGAGCGTCCGGCAGGCTCCCACACTCTCAGTCTTTAAGTCTCGCTTGAAGACCCACTTCTATTCTCTTGCCTTTAACACGGTGTGATTTGTTTGGTCCTGTCTGTACTCTACACTGTTGGCCATTTTAGTTAGCTTCTGCTGCTATTTGTATCTGTATTTTTATTTTATGTTTTCCTGTCCGCTGTGCATGTTTGTTTTCTTTTGTACAGCACTTTGGTTGGCCTTGTTGCTGTTTTAAGTGCTCTATAAATAAATTGGTATGGTATGGTTTGGTAAAAGAGAGATGCGAGTCGACCAAGATGCCCAAATATTTATAGGAATCAACAAGCTCAATAGGGACACCATTTGAGGAACAACATTTATTTAATAACTGTTTAAGATTTGTTAAAGATGTCAAAATGTCAGTTCAGACATATAAAATCCATTTTTCTGAGAACATTGATGTTTCCTTTATAAAGTAGATCTGAGTTATAGATCTCCAAATACACCTGGGTTTATTATTTATTTCTCCAACATCTTATATTTATTTATTTGTTCAATTGTTTTGTTTTGTTTTTTTGCTCAGGGGCACTTCAGCATGTGACTGCTGGATGAACTGAACTTCCAACTCTCCCACTGGAGAATGACCACTCTAACCACTCTGCCCCTCGTACATTTAAGAATAAATATTCACTAACAATAATGTTCCTTTAAAAAAGACTGTTGGATGCTTTATCCAACACTCAGTATATTCTTAGTAATAAAATATTACATTTCCAGAAGGACTTCACAGGTTGTTAGGTATAAAAAGACATCGCCCACCTTTCACCTTTTGGTTGCAGGAGATAATCAACCTGAATAAAATGACAGTGTAGTGAACCTGATCTGAACCTGATCTGACCTTAAATCTTGATCAGATGAACAGAGACTGTTATTTCATTGATCTGCATCCAGAAATACAGTTTGAGCCATCTGGTGACTTTCTTTCTTGAATTAATCAAGTAGAAAAGACAATTCTCTATGATCATTACTATTTTACAAATGTTTGATAATCAAATTGTGTTAGTTTACTCAATGTTTACAGGTTGAAGAAAACTACTCATTTTATTTTACATAAACAGTAAGTAATGATTTTTATTCCTCATTCAAAGAAGAAATCAGGTTAATATGCATTTCTTGATTTTTCTGTCTGCAATGAGCCAAGTTTTGTAAGTACGTTAAAAGTCAGGTTTCGGTCAACTAAAATGTTTACCGAGGAAAAATGTCATGTTTAAACTTTTTCAGAAGATAATAAGAGGGAGACTCCACGAAGTCTGGTTTTTCTGCAATAATCTTTCTGTTAGTTGTTGAACAATCTCATTCTCTGACCTCGACTTTTCATAACACCTTACATCACAAACCACACCTATTCTGATTCATCCACGAATCAGAAAGCTCTAAATTGACCCGGAAGTCAACTCATTTAAAATGTGGCAACTTCCCGGTTCTGAAGAGAGAGTGCCAAAGTCTGAAACCAGACGCTGAAGATTAATGGAGCTAAAAGAGTCTGATGCTGCAGAGCTCTGAGGGTTCCACACAGAGTGCTGATGAGTTGATGGAGTTAGAGTTCTTGGATGCAAACGCGTTCAGGATGATCCAGAGACGTTTTGGGATTATAACTTCTGTTTGAACAACCTCATACGACTCTCGAAGGATTTCAGCTGCTCTCAACGGAGACGCTGAAAGAGTCAAGGAAGGATCCTATACCGAGCTGATTTATCATCAACCAGGTAACGGTTTCTACTTCGACAAGCGTACCGTCGCAAGCTGAGATCTGATGGAGCGTGCACGTTTCTGGTCAAACAGATTAATTCCCTCACAAATCTCTCTGTAAGATAAATCTCCATTTCCATCTTAAACTCTGCTTTCTCTTAAAATCAGTACAGATATTTTAGAAATATCTGAAGCAAAGTCCTCAATCACCGCCGTGTGATTGAAGTTCATTATTTGTGAAACTTGTCTGTTATTATTTTCATATTTTGCCAAATTAATGTAAATGTTTGATGTTAAACTTTGATTCTGAAAATAAATGACCGCATTCATTTGATGGGTCAAAGATAAATGACGTCTCTCGTTACATTTCTGTTAAAATTCAATGCACGACATTTACACAGTCAGAAAGATGAGGAACTCGTGAAAAGTATGAATATATATCCTATATGCATACTACAACAGCAAATGTTAATCTTCTCACTAAGACAACATTTTTAACCAACAACATTTGAAACATTCTCAGAGTGAAACAAAAAAGCTAAATTTTAACTGTTTTTAGCCATATCACACCATGCTAAACACAGAAACAGTAACATTACACATTTTATTAAAAATATGTTTGAAAAGTCCAGTCATCATTTGCCACTTATCTGAGATATCCTCATAATGATAGACATTTCCATAACTCCTCCCTCATAAGGTGTCCAGAAGTTATTCTCCTATCCCTCAGCATGTCTCCAGCCACACAGCAGACAAAACGTATTTCATCTACTTTTATTCATCTCATTTCAAAGGAACCTATAATTCCTGACCATATGAGAAGGGTTCAACTTCTGCTATAGTTATCTTCAACACAACAGACTGATGTGAGTAGTTGGATTCAAATATGTAGCAATAAGAAGGTTGAGATGGAGGAAGAAGGGTGACACTTTCTCCACGCCCCTCCACTACATTTATTTAATTTATCTAGCACTCGTTAAAGTGGGGCACCAGCTGGACAGTTTACTGACCAACAACAACTTAATCAATATATTCACTCTTTAATGATCAGAATCATGAAAAATTAAGTAGAATCTGTTAATTACAGGGAGTCCCGTACCAGAACAAATGAATATCCATCTGAATGAAGAGACTTGTCTTTGAAGTTTTATTACAAAAACAATCAAAATAAAAATCAACAACAATAATAAATAAACAATAAGAATGAATCAATCAAGGCTTAATTATCTTATCTAAGGCAAAATTGACTCTTTGAACAGGAATTATTTCAGTTTTATACGCACATGAATTTAGACAAAGTTTGACTATTTTAATAAAAAGTTTACTTTGGATTTTAGTTGAAAGAAGTTATTTAATGTGATCAGATAAAGTCATTTATCATCACTGCAAGCCAGGAAATTATGTATCAAGTCGCATCAGCTAAAAAATGACATAACCAGACCAAGGCATCATGTCACCAGGTTTCTTCTCCTTACTGGGTCAGTACTGAAGGCATCAGGTCACTCGTCTTTCTGGGGTTGTCTGGTGGATCAGACCAGGGACACTATGAGGAGGACTTGCCGGGAACTGCCCAAAAGTAGCTGACCATCACTGTGACAGCTTCATGGATCTGTGAGGGCAACAACTGATGATAAGGTGCACCTTCCGTTAGCACCTTCTGCCAGTTTGGACTTCAAGCCGAGAACGTGTCTTACAGTGAGAAAAGGCTTCATCTTCTGCAGTTAGTTAAACCTCTAACAATTGTAATTTGAGCAACATGTTTATCTGCTCAGGAGTTGAACGAGCGGACGTTGGGATGACCTCAATCAAATCCAAAGACAAACCACTTTCTGGTTCGGAAACGAAGATGAACTGCCCGGTTCGGGAGTCCAAAACAAACTGCTTTTTTTTTTCTACATAAAGGATCTTTGTGAAAAAAACAACAGCTCAGAGAAGATTGTTTTGACTACTCTAGGGAACATTATGACTCCCCTCTTAAGAAAACAGCTTCCAGCTCAAAGAGCTTTTAGAACAGGTGTTTGTTTTTTGCCTCTTTCCACTTTAATCCTGTTTTTGACTCTCTACAGTGACTTCCACGTCCTGGACTCTACTCAGCCTTCCTAGGCCTTTGTGTTCCTCATGGATTCCTACTCATGCAGATCGTGGTCCCCAAAGAGACTACTCAAGAAACTGCAGCCTGGAAAGAGACCATCCTCATCAAGAAACCTGATCCTCTCTCCAACAATCCTCACCTCACCTCACCTCACCTCTCAGCCAGGAGCCTTCAGCAGAACCAGGAACTCTCATCCTCAAATGGACTCACCTAACAAAGACTTGTTTCACTTTTCACATCAGCCCCTGTAAATAAAGATTATTTTTGATAACTCTGTTTCTGTTTTCTGTCCGGTCTGCCACTTGGGGTCAAACATGACTTCAAACACCATTGTTACACCTAGATGCACCCACAGACCAAACAGAAAGTTCGTACCTCACTTATTTGTAAAGTTATGCTCACAACATGCACAGATAGATGGATGGTGTGGATTTTTATTTTCCCCTCTTTGTTCTAGGACTGAGGTCAAAAAATGGGGAGAGTGAGTAATTTGTTACACAACAGTGACAGCAAAGGTCAAATGAAAGACATAAGAGAGCAATGAGACTGGCTATGTTGTACAGTTTGGAGACAGAGGCACTGACAAAAAACTGGACAAAATCTTAAGCTTTGCCATTTCCAGTGGCATAGGTGTCAACGATGGATATGATTAGGAATAATATCATCAGAGACATCAGAGTTCATGCTCAATAATCCAGGTATAAAATTCAACAATATTCAGTGCTGTTCAACACACACACACGCCCACTGCATGTAAACGCTCGTCATGATCAGCCATTTGGAACCAAGATCTTCTCATTTCCCTATGATCATATTTAAGGGATAAGAACACTGACAAACCTATTGCCTCCCATTTCAGCATCACCCCAGTTATTGCAGATGAGAACCCAATCTGTCAATCTGCCTCCAACTCCATTCTACCCTCACTTGCAAACAAGCCTTAGATTTTTGAACTCCTTCATTTAAATCAAGAACTCACCCCAAACCAAAAGAAAGTGTTAAACCTTTGGCTGGTTGAGAACCATGTTTGTTTCTCTTGCCATTGAACAACAAAACCCCATCCAACTTATCTTTTGGCCATTTTTATGGTTCCTCTTCAGTGCTTAGCAATTTTTTTATATTCAGTAAGATTCTGAGTATTGTGATGTCTTAATATTTTGAAAGTTTTATGTCTAGACTTATTTGTTCCCAATTTTTATCCGCCATGGAACAATCTTTTTCTTGTTCTTACCTCCATTTCTTCTTTTCAGATTTGTTTGCTGCATCTGCAAATAATTCATTTCAATTCAGTTTATTTATATAGCGCCAAATCACAACAAAGTTGTCTCAGGGCACTATACAGAAACATTCACATACATAAAAGCCAATTAGTAAAGTTCTCTATCTCCAGCAGACAAGTTGAATCTTGGCTTCGTTGCAGTCTCCCATCCTGAGCAAGCACAGTGGAAAGGAAAAACTCCCTTTTAAAAGTGTAGTATGACATATACTGGATATATTCATACATTTCACGGGTTCTTCATTTTTCTGACTGTGTACATGTCGTGCATTGAATTTAACAGAAATGTAACGAGAGACGTTATTTATCTTTGACCCATCAAAATGAATGCGGTCATTTATTTACAGAATCAAAGTTTAACATCAAACATTTACATTAATTTGGCAAAATATGAAAACAATAACATGGCTAGTTTCACAGGAAGTGAGAACAATACGGCGATTGTTGTCACTTTTCAGCAGAACAGCAGACATCAATCACACGGCGGTGATTGAGAAACTTTGCTTCAGACATTTCTAAAATATCTGTAATGATTTTTAGGAGAAAGGAGAGTTTAAGATGGAAAATGGAGATTTATCTTACAGAGAGACGTGTGAGGGAATTTATCTGTGGTACCAGGACAACACGCTCTTTGGAGAATAAGCTTGGCCCACGGTACGCTTGGTCGAATAGGACTTTTACCTGGCAGATGATAATCAGCGTCGGTGTAGAGTTCCCTTCTGACTCTTTCAGCGTCTCCGTGAGGACAGCCAAACCCCTAGGAGTCGTGTGAGGTTATCCAAACAGAAGTTATAATCCCCAAAACCGTCTCTGGATCATCTTGAATGCGTTTGCATCCAAGAACTCTGAACTCTTTACGTCTCCAACTCTTTCAAAGCTCTTTTCATCTTGTCACGTCTCGTCTCGACACGACAACGGAACTTTTAGACGACACTTATCTTAGAGAACTGGGAAGTTGCCACATTTAAATGGGTTCGACTTCCGGTTCATTGAGAGCTTTCTGATTCGTGGATGGACCAGAACAGAGGTGTGGTTTGTGATGTAAGGTGTTATGGGAAGTCAAGGACAGAGATTACGTTTGTTTAAAACAGACAGAAAGATTGTTGGAGAACTCCAGACTTCGTGGCGTCTCTTCTCCTAGTATCTGCTGTAAAAGTTAAACATGACATTTCTTTTCAGTAAACTTTTTTAGTTGACCGAAACAAGAACTTTAACACACACTTACAAACTTGCTCATTGAAGACAGAAAAATCAAGAAATGCATATTAACCTGATTTCTTCTTTGAATGAGGAATAAAAATCATTACTTACTGTTTATGTAAATAAAAATGAGTAGTTCTCTTCAACCTGTAAACATTGTTTGAACTAACACAATTTGATTATTAAAACATTTGTAAAGTAGTAATGATCATAGAGAATTGTCATTTCTACTTGATTAATTCAAGAAAGAAAGTCTCAGGATGGGTCAAACTGTATTTCTGGATGCAGATCAATGAAATAACAGTTTCTGTCCATCTGGTCAGATTTGACATCAGGTCAAGTTCACTACAAAAGGAAGAAACCTCCAGCAGAACCAGGCTCAGGACAAGCGCCCATCTGCTTTCACCGGCTGGTTGAGAGGATAGGAAGGAGAGATAGATGAACACAGAATGGTAGGTCCAGGTATAGGTCCAGGTGTATCTGAAAGACAAAAAAACACATGTTAAGGATAGAAAAAACAATTACAAATACAAAACAGGTTGAGCAGAGTAAGTAAAGACAGTATCAGAGTGAAAATTGTGGTCAGTTTGTCCTCCAGCAGTCTAAGCCTATAGCAGCATAACTAAGGGACAGCTCAGGAAACCCAAGCCGACCCTAACTATAGGATTTAGCAAAAAGGAAAGTCTTAAGCCTAGTTTTAAAACTGGATAATGTGTCAGCCTCACGGACAGAGATTGGAAGTTTGTTCCACAAGGGAGGAGCCTGATCTGCCTCCCATTCTGTTTTTGTAAATTCTAGGAACCACAAGTAAACCTGCAGTCCGAGAGCGAAGTGCTCTGTTAGGAAAATATGGAACAATAAGATCTGTAATATAAAATGGAGCCAGGTTGTTGAGAGCTTTGTAGGTTAGATATTGAATTCTATTCTGGATTTGACAGGGAGCAAATGGAGATAAGCTAAAACTGGAAAAATATGATCTCTCCTACTAACTCTGGTTAAGACTCTGGCAGCAGCATTTTGGATCAACTGAAGACGTTTTAAAGAAATATTTGGACATCCAGAAAATAAACAATTACAATAGTCCAGTCTAGACATGACAAATGCATGGACCAGTTTTTCTGCATCATTTTTATATAATATGTTTCTAATTTTAGTGATATTACGCAGGTGGAATAAAGCAGTTCTAGTAACATTTTTAATGTGGGGGATAAAAGACATGTCCTGATAAAAAAAAATAACACCAAGATTTTTAACATTATAGCTGGAGGACATATTAATGTTGTAATGAGAGAGAGCCGAGAGATGGATTTAGCTCAGGGGTGCTCTCTTACATTTTATAATATCTGGACTAGTTCAAGTACATGATATTATACTTAATTTAAACGGATTCTTTCATTTTTCTGGACTAAGTGATCTTGTGCTTAGAAGTACTATATCGGAGATGGTCTAATCAGTGGCATGAGACGTTAATTTTCTTTGACCCATCAAAATGAATGTGGTCATTTATTAACAGAATCAAATTTTAACATCAAAACATTGTACACTTGATTATTCAGATCGATTACAATAACACAGCTTAATTAATGAGCTTTACAATGAGAAATCATATGGCCATGATTTCTCACTTGCAACTAAAATACAACAGATATATCTGAAGATATCTGGATTAATTACTGGCAAGATAGAAGAGTTTTAAAGATGGGGAATGAAGGAGTTTAAATGGAGAGAAAAGATGGATGAGGGGAAGTGTGTTGACGAAGAACGGCACCCTCCATCCGGACCCAGCTCAACCTCAGTGCACTCGGTAGTGAAGCGACTCGTTACCTTTGCAGAAGATAGGCCAGCTCCGGTACGGAGTTCCATTTCAACGCTACCTTTCAGCGTCTCCTTAGGATGGCTGAGAATCATCCGAAGTAGTGACAGTACTCCGTTCAACAACAAGCACTCTTCACGGGTGGACTCACATGAGCTGTGAGTCCGTCAGAGGTTCCACTCAGATGTGGAAGATTCCATAATCCCAACTAGACTCGGAAGAACTCCCAACTAACTCCAGCACTTCAGAACTTTTGTTCTGCTGTTCGGAACTTCTGTTCTCCTGTGCTCCCAGAACTCTGGTTCAAGTGTAGAACTGACTGGAACTAGGAAGTGTCGACTTTTAAAGAGTTCTGTTTCCGGTCCCATTTGGGAAGTCCTGATTGGTTGAAAGAACCAACAGGGGTGTGGTTTTAGTGACGTAAGAGGGTTACTACGAGTCAGAAAAACAGAGAAATGTTTAGGAACAGACAGAGAAATTTTTAGGAGCAGACAGAGAAATGTTTTGGCGAAGTGGGGGGACGCAGGCGCCATTAGCTTCTTATTTCTGTCTGAGAGGTTTAAAAACATGACAGTTCGTTCTAATAACTTCTTTCTGACTTTTGACCGACATCACTACTTTTCATTTCAGACAGAAGATCAAAATTGTAGATGAACAGATGCTCAGATATATTCATCAATTAACGCAGATTCCTCATTTTTCTGAACTGAATAAAACGTGCATTGAATTTAATGAAATGCAAACGTGAGACGTCATTTATATTTGACCCATCAAAACGAATGCGGTCATTTATTTACAGAATCAAAGTTTAACATCAAACATTTACATTAATTTGGCAAATTATGAAAATAACAACATAAGCAATCAATCAGGAAAAATCATACGGCCATGATTTTTCCGTTGCTTCACCACAGACATTTATGAAAACTGTACAACTATGATCTTTTACCCACACGGATGTGGATGAGCACTTTACACAGACATTTCTAAATATCTGGAAGAATTTCTACTTGAGAGAAGAGTTTAAAGATGGGAAAGAAGTTTAAAGAAGAGTAAAAGATGGGGTTTGAGGGAGTGTGAACAGAACGGCACTCTCTGGGCTTTCTTCAGCTCCTCCTTACGGTACACTTAGGTGGTGAAATCGACTCTTTTACCTGGAGATGTCTCAGGCGAGATTCCGTTTAACGCACCCTTCAGCGTCTCCGCAGGATGCTGTTACTCGCCCGGAGTAGCAGCTTTTTGTCCCTCACAGCTCACCTCAGTGGAAAATGTTATAATCCCATGGAACTCGGAAGAGCTCTGTTGTCATGTCAGGATCTTCCCGGCTCCCAGAACTGGGCTTCTCCGCACAGAACTGAGCAGAACTGAACTCAACCGAACCGAGTAGAACTCTCACAGAACCCTCACAGAACTGATTAGACCAGGAAGTACCGACATTTTAAAGAGACCTTTTCCGGTTCATCTGGGAGTATTCCCATTGGCCAAAACCGACCAGACGGGGTGTGTCTTGTGACGTAAAAGGTTAGAATGCAGCAAGAATTGTTATGGAACAGATCAGAAATGTTCTCACAGACAGAGAGAGTTTTGTTTTGGCGCGTTTCAGAAACAGGTGCCAAAACCTCTATATTTACGTCTGAGAGGATTCTAAAAACATGACAGTTCGTTCCAACAACTTGTTTTGCGTTTGACTCCAACCTTGGACCAACTTACACTTGCTCATTCAAAGACAGAAAATCAGAAAATGCATAATTACTCTGTAACAGCTTTAACATGAGTTCTAACTTTGCATGAGAATAAAAAATCATTACACAGTTAATAAAATTGATTAGTTCACTGCAACATCTAAAATGGTTTGAACTAAGACACTTTGATTATCAACATTTGTAAAATAGTAATGATAATAAAAAAGAGAGTGTTCTTTTCACTTGAATCTTCAAGAAAGAAAGTCTCAGGATGGGTGAACCTATATTTCTGGATTCAAATCAATAAAATGACAGTTTCTGTCCCACAAGGTTCTTAAGGTCAAGGATTTTGACCTTAGGCTTAGTCGTGACACCAGATTAAGTTCACTACA